>NC_081451.1:10242506-10242793 GCF_007210705.1 Tigriopus californicus
TATCGTCTGCACTTCTTTGAAGCTCCGATAACCGCGCCCATGGGAAGTTGAAATGTTTTTTTTTCTTTTTCAGACATATGTTGCTTGTGATCATTACCAACCATTTTCGAACAAATTGCTGGTCTCAATCTAAAAATGAACAAAGCAGCCTCCAAAACATGGCAGAACTGCGAAAGAGGGTTGTGGCCAAACTTGACAAGTTGAGACTACATGGTATCTCACCTAAATCCGGACATTTTTTAACAGCATCCAGATCAAAAAGTGGTCCATTTAGAGAGTACTTTTGG
>NC_081451.1:10242829-10246352 GCF_007210705.1 Tigriopus californicus
AGTGACTTTTCTGTGAGGAGAGTCTAAAAAAGTTGGGACTGTACAGTGTTCAGAGAACGTACGAATAGCATCTGACACTATACGCCTTCAAAAGTATGCATGAGGTTTGTCCTTACCCAGGATTTAGGGTCTATTGTAGTGACTGTAGAGGTTTAACGTGCGTTTTGAGAGCACCTTCAAGCCCTCGAGAATTGAGGCTAGTTAAAACAATGAAGTCCAACTCTCTTTTTTCTCGGGCTCATTCATTGTTCAATTTGCTGCCTTCAAATATTCGTAGGGCGTATGTATCCGGTATGTGCTGTTGATCCGGTAGCATTTTTCAAGTCAGACTTGAACAAGTTTTTGACTAAAATTCTCGATCAACCTTACATTCAAGGGTTAGCCAGATCAAATAATATATGTAAATAAAAATTAAGTAAAATTGATAAATTTCTCGTCCTAAGCTACTGAGATTCCAATTCCAGGAGCGGTAAGAAAGTCTGCACAAAAATAAAGGACGAGTTTCAGAGAGAGAAATGAAGTTGTTCAACACGTCAACCCCCCACTCTTATTCCAAATCCAAACAAAGAGCCAATCCCTCGGTCGTTGGAGCACTTAGATTGCCAAATAGAGAATTAGAAGAGTTGTTCAACTCGATTAATCTAGCCAATAACTTGGGCAATCAATTTCAGTTGGTCTTTTCTCCAGAACCTACAATGCAAAAACACGGCAGCTGAAATGGATTGCACAAGTCATCGTTCCAATATGAAATGAGGAAGCACCGTCTGATTTCATTGCCCTCAAATGCTTGCAAAGTCATTGAAAGGTTACAAAAGGAAAACTTTGATAAAAGCCTATTTCAAAAAGGTAGGATTTCTTTGATGATGGAATTGGCCGAGCACTACATTACAATTGTGCTGATGTTTTTTATTTGAACTTTGCCAATGATTTTGGCAAAGTTGGTGCTATTCCATTGCTGAATGAAAAAAAAAGGGTAATGGTGGAAATACGCACTTTCGAAACAAACAGTTCCTTACATACCGCACCCAAGCCGTTCGAATTGAAGGCTGCTTTAAGTCATCCTCGCTGTGAAGTATTTGGGGTACCACAGGGGACCATTTTATGTCCACTCTTGTTTGTTTCACCCATTCCACTGCTATAGGGTGGGGCTGGCCGCTCAAGTTAGGAGTCTCATCTTATGCTGTCGACACAAAGTCAAAGTTGGGTCTATTTTTTGTTGTAATTGTTGAAACTCCATGCTTTGGAGGCATGGAAGGCAAAGTTCAGCTGTGATGGTCCAGGTGGCTCTAGAAATTCCTTGGGCAGGATGCTTTTCGGCGCTGACTTCGATCACTTTGGTCCCAATCCTCGTCGCAACACCAGAGATATGGACAATGGTAGCATTTCTCCTCCTCTCCCATTGGCGGCCGACTGCATGGTTAACAACATGTATAAAGTCTGGAATGCCTCAAAGGAGTTGAGGACTTCACAAACACTTCGAGAAGCTAAGGCGGCGGCTTCAGCCTTTGCGAGGACTACTCAGTTATGACACAAGCACTTCCCAAGTTCAAAGCCTTCTAACTTCAAGCGGGTTGTCAGTTGCTCTCGTGGCCCAATTGGTTAGGGCGCTACCTGTGTCATGCTGTTGATACCACCTCGAGCCCCGGCGCGGGCATCATAGGTGAAGCCATCATTGGACTGTGTGTTTGGGGTTTACACATTTAAACGTCCCCCTATGGCCTTTTTTTAAATAACCTTTGACCTCGTTCAATTTAATTGTTTAAAAAGACATTGCACCTATACACTTATATACATTTTCATATTAATTAACGTCAATTATACCCGTAAGAATTGCGTACATGTAATCAATGACCACCTACTCCTTTGCTGAATACATGTGTTTCTTATAGAAAGAAGGTTGCATATTCAGAGGAGCCAGTGGGCAAATGGTAGCTTGATTGCTTTTATTGATGTATCATGATGTCTTCAAAATGCCTGGCATTTTTGCGACCGATTCTTTGCCCGACTGAATTGGTTGACCCCTTGATTGAACCAATCATATTCTCAATGCCGACTGGCAGTGACGTAATACAAAGTGTTAAGAGCTTGTTGTGAAAAAAACTCATAAATAGTGGGGGTTATCTGTTTATTGGCCTGTTGTGAGCGACACTTTCCTCCTAGAGTTTGAGATTACCCAAGGTTTAATGTTCAAATCTACATAATAGGCGAAACAAAAAAGGTTTATAGATTCTTAGAAATAAACAAAGACATAAAGCGAGTTTGTTGAACAACAAACTCTCATAGGGTCTTAAGACTTCTTTTGCTTTGAAATGATCCCATGTTCTACGTAGATAACAATTTGCCCACGCCTTTCCGACGGTTCTACATTAATAGCGCAGTTGCGAGTCGTTCTCGGGTTTATGGGGGTTCGAGTCCAGGTCTCCCCATTTGGTGCTCCTTTTGTTATACCGGGTGCCCAATATTATCGTCTGCACTTCTTTGAAGCTCCGATAACCGCGCCCATGGGAAGTTGAAATGTTTTTTTTTCTTTTTCAGACATATGTTGCTTGTGATCATTACCAACCATTTTCGAACAAATTGCTGGTCTCAATCTAAAAATGAACAAAGCAGCCTCCAAAACATGGCAGAACTGCGAAAGAGGGTTGTGGCCAAACTTGACAAGTTGAGACTACATGGTATCTCACCTAAATCCGGACATTTTTTAACAGCATCCAGATCAAAAAGTGGTCCATTGGTCTGCCATTGATCCTGCGGAGATCATGAACGCTTGCAAGTCCTTCAGGACCAGGAGAAAGAGGATGATCGCAGCCGAGGGAGGTCATATTGAAAGAATGAACTCTTAAATATATGAGCTTCAAGATAAAACCCTAAGAAGTACTCCTCTTAATATTCTTTTTGATCTGGATGCAATTGAAAATTGTCTGGATATAGGTGAAATACCTTGTAATATCAAAATTGCAAATAATTGTGGCATCCACCACAATTCGGTTTTCATCTTTAATAAGCCCATGCTGCCACCAGGGTATTTTCCACATCAAGGCTTACCATGAACAATTCGTATGTAAAAAAGATTTTTGATAACTTTGGGTGAACACTCCAGCTCTGCGTGGCCTTCAAAGCCGGTGTATTTGTGAAACATAATTCTATGATATAAGCCTTCAAACTTTAATTTTTAAGTTAAGCTCTCCGACTCATTATGAATGAGCTCTACTTCATTAAGTGGATTAAAATCAATCTATAGGTGATGATATGACGTACCCCGTGAACGAGTACGCCTCGAATGGCGAGCACTAAAACCCAGAACGGGCCTGAAACAATACCTACAAAAGCAGATACATCATATTTAAGGTCGTGCAACCTAATACAAAAAGGGATTTGATAAATGTTATGAATATCGAATGAGGACGATTTCTCGTCCAAACAATGTTTGTTCAGCGCGAAAGTGCTCTTATTAATATAGTTAATTGTTCTCGTGTAAAAGCAAATGTGTTAGTTGTTGCACAAAAATCTCACTCGCACGCGT
>NC_081451.1:10246388-10265157 GCF_007210705.1 Tigriopus californicus
AAAGTTAATTGTTCTCGTGTAAAAGCAAATGTGTTAGTTGTTGCACAAAAATCTCACTCGCACGCGTTTCATTTGTCTCCACGTTAACGCGTATTAAGCTTTTGTTTTTAATTTCAAGTTACTACAGGTTTATTTGGTTGTCTTACTTCTGCGACTAGCGTCATATAGAAGTCAAAAAGACACCAATATATCTTGCATTATGATAAACTCTTTTTTGCTGCTCTCCATATTTAGATCATATCCAATCTTCAAGCACCAAAGGAGATGTTGTGCGAGAAGATATTTGTGCTCGCGGTGCAATGCTCCAAGGGAGTCAATACCATTAGAGTCGGTTGGTAGAGTATTGGCCGCATGTACGGTAACTTCAATACACAGTACACACGCAATTAGTGCTGAACATGCCAGGGAAACCATGTCTGTTGTTGACGCCTACATATCCGTTCCCAACACTTGAACAACTTTTTCGGTATAGAGTACGTTTGGAAGCCCTACTGTCTACTAATGTACGACTTCCCTCTCTCTTACCCTAAGCACAAGAGGGGAATGTTGTACGGTGCAGAAACAAGAGGCTCACCCAAAATCATGTGGTTTCGGTTGAGAGCTCGCCAATTCTTTAGCTCGACAGTCATCAGGTTTTTATGAACAAAAAGTCAAAAATGCCAAGGGCTCGAAAAGATTCAATGTCTTGGAAGGGGATTTTGCCTAGAGGTAAATCAAGGTGCGCCAAGAAGCAAGCCTATTTAAGTCCGTGAGGGTTTTTTACTTGGCTGTTCAAGTGAAGGTTTGCATGGTTTTTACGTTTTTAGCTATGGGGTAACTTAGGCTTGCACTTGTTTCGAATTGCGAGGAGAGTGAAATGAAAACCGGATTATTGGAGGCAATAATGGTCCCTAGAACCAAAATCGAGAGAGAGTTCCTCACACAAGAGGACCTGAAATTCATGACACGGTTTAAATTCAGCCGACTGGACATCTATTGACCAAATTTTAGATCGATTAGTAGGAGCACTAAAGTAAAAACTGGTACTTGTAATGGCCTCTTTTGGGGTGACTTCCATGGCATTTATATAAAAAACTGCTTTGGAAATTTATCGTTGTAACTTACAAATAAACTAAAACCTTGTAATTTTGGTTGCTTCGAATGTTTTTGAAACTTGGTTATAATGTAAATCCTGGGTGCGAAACTACAAGATGGCTTTTTACGAATACCTCTTTGTAACGCAAATACCTAATGTGGACTTCATTATAACTATTTTAGTGGAGAACCCTTATAAATTGTACCAAAATCCTTGAAACTACCATCGTGAAACATTTCAACACAATCCATTGAAAACACACCCTACTTATGATATTTTTAAACTTTTTGTCCGAGGCATAAATCTTTTATGGGCGACATGGATGTATTTCTACTATGAGCTTCTCTAATCTCATTTTAATCAGATTTATATCTTAATAAATGTTTGAGCAGGCTTTAGGTGGTCAATAACAAGTTAATAACTCTGGAATTTCGGTGAGGGCCAATCTTGAGCATAAATTTTGATGTTGTCTTATCTTTTTTTTTTTGGTTTGGTTTTTCACGGGCTTTTCTAACCGCAACAGGGAATGTAATCCCCAGTACTATTAAAATGAAAGGTTATAATTCGTCTATTTATTATTCGTCTATTCGTCTATTATCAACCCATTTTCACAAAGAGACTAATTACCAGATGATTAATCAAAATGACGTGCAAATGGCTGAACTCTCAAACTTGTTGATTGATGAAATATTGGCCAGGCCATTTATTTCTCTTGTTCGCTTTTAATGGCAAAAGGATCGACCCAAAACTGACAACTCTACTGAAGTGTGTGAAACATCAGACATCTACACAAGTCCAAGCTGAAATCTGTAAGGAGTTCATGTTCGAAGTTGATGATCTTTAATGCCGTCATATTTTGGTTGAATCAATCATTAGGTCCATAGCTACATGATCCATTATCAAACTACCACGCATAAGCATCGTGGTTTGGAAAACCTTGCTGGGACTGAGCAGTGTTTTCCGAAGGATGGTTTGACTTGTAGCTATCAACTTCAGACTCGAAATACTTCTTTCCCTCCACGCAAGATTGGTTTTCTCAGGTGGTTGTGTTCGAATTCACTTTTTGTACTACACAACACACGTCACAGTTCAAGAAATCTCGACCATTGGTAACGCATTTCCTGAGAGCATGACAGATCAACTCCTGAAGGGACTGGGCTTTCCATGCGTTGAGTCTTCCTTCGCAGGTTCAAAAGTAACATGAAATCCATTTTACCTGGCTGCAATTGGCTTGCTTTGCTGGGGGATGCTGTGTGTGTGTTTGTGTTAAAATTGCCGTGCTTTGTGAAGTTTCAAGATTGGGAATAGAGTACAGACTGAAGCTTTGGACCACTGGTAAATACTTTTCGCATGATTATTACCAAAAGGTGGAATTCATAATCAAAATGGTGTTTTCATGTCTCTGATTCGTGGTTTGATTTAGTTTATTCTTTGAAGAGTGTTTATATTTTTCTATCGAGATGTTTAAAGTTGTCAAGGAGTTCATGGATGATCGGGGCAGTAAGGCTTTTTGGCTTGAATGTCTAGATTTATGTTGGACCCTCTCTTCGATGAAAAGTTAATTTCAAAATGGGGTATTAGTGAAAAAGTAAATATGTTCCTTTGCTTATGTCATCTTAATTGATGGCTGAAGCGTGCACAAATATGATTAATTTTTCAACAACATTTAAAATAAGAACACTATCCCAAATATTTAGATTTGCAATGTTATGAAAATTGAAATTTTCAGTTAATTGACACCAATAAATGTCAAAAGAAAAATTGTCTCGAATTTTGCAGTCAAAGTACACAATTACCACCAACCCCCTAAGCAAGTGTTATGCGCTCCCAATATTCAATTAGTCCAAGCCATATATCGATTCAAATAAAGAAACAGTTACGAAAAAAAGTCATGGGCTCGAAAAGCGCCTATTTTTTCGAAATAAATTTTGGCACGTTTGATGCTCTAATAGAACCAAAACTAAGATTGACCAAACAACCCTAAAAGTTTAATACTATTAATTAATCTCATTTCAAATGTATATCACAAGCCTTTTTTTCGCCCGATACAAATGAAAAAAGGATCTGCTCTTTGAGATTTCCACGTACATAGGTTGTTAGTCAGACTAGAGATCCAAACAGTGACGAACGCCACTCCTTCCGAATTCGAGCTTTAGAATTATCGTACAAATGGAGCTCATGGTACCTCATCTTTTTGAATTGGCCGTTTCAGTTTTCTTTAACTTTCGTGACAATGTGCGGTTCTGGTCGTTTGAACGATCAGTGGTTACTTTGGTGAGCTAGCATTGTGTTAGGACTTATGAATGGTTTTGACTCGTCATTGTGAACAAACTCTTGACAAATAGACTCTCAATCGCCATTCTTGAAGAAGAGACTGTGCCAAACCTTCGGAGGCATCAAAGCGGTAAGGTTTCAATTACATTCTCATCTAATGGAATGGGAAAAGAGCAGGTGGGGGGTCTGCATTTCAAAAACTCTCCAAGGCAGTTGTTGGAAACAAGAGACAGAGAAAGTGGAAAACTATCTGAGATCAGGATCAATTGTTCATAAGCCCTTGCTCATTTTTGATTCCGCATCATTACCTAATAATGGAGCTCAAATAAGAGCTTCAGTTTCATAACATCATTTGTAATATCTTATCTCGATGTCAATATTACACATTACTAAAATCTCAAACCCCAGACGACACCAAAGCATCCCACATGATTTGCACTTATTTTTGCAAAATCTTAAAATTTTGGGTTTCACGGTTCTTGTTTGATTAGATATTGGTCATCAGCTACAAGCGATGAAAAATAAATGTGTTATTCATTGTTTAATTTCAAAAGGTCTTATTGGCCCTGAAGTAAGGTACATCTCCCAAAAGCTGCCTAACTCGCCTGGAGCTCCTTAAAGAGGCTTGCGAAGCTCATCGGAAGCTCGGTAATGAAAGTACGTTTAGTATGACGTGGCTTTTCCATCTAGCTACCTGTCTCCGACGTGACCTCTGCATGTTGGTTTTAACGAAGAAACAGTATTTACTTAAGAATAATCAACCATAAAAAATGCAAGTTCAGCTTTTGTTTTTGCCAATTGAAAAGCTAAACCGTTATGTAGATAGTAAAAAAGAGAGTGTTTGGGGAAATAATTATTGTAATTTCAGGCACACTTCATTGAACAACCTTTAAAAAGTTCATTGGCTTCTTGTAATCTAAAGTATCTTTTCAAATTCCAGGTAATTGAAAATGGCGGTGTGTCCGGATCAGATAACGGGCTATCCTTGTCGAAAGCGACGACTCCTGGCCAACATCCCTCCCCTGACGCCAAGGCCGACCTTCCGAACCCGGCCTTCCGTGGGGCCAAGCATTTCCACCAATACTCATGACCATGATGATATTCCTCGCCCAGAAAGGGTACATGCATCTCCTTTCCATATGAATATAGAACCAAGGAACACTTATCCAATACAATTAAGACCGCAGCCCAGACCTCAGGTTCCCCAATATTGGCCTCAGCGAGTGCAACCAACCCGGCAAATGCCAACAGCCTATCACGAGTCTCAGTACCATGGACCGCCATCCCAACCCAATCGACAGGTCAATAAATGCAAAGTGGTCCGAAAGCTATCCGACAACACGTGGATCGAGATGTATGTTCCCTGGGACGGACATTCTTTGGAACAGGCATCCTATGCAATCAAAAACTTTGCGGAATCCTTGGAAAAGTCCTCCACTCAAAAACCGTGCCGTTGCCACAAACAGAGGAGTGCCGACCCTCCTCAGGAGACTTGCCCTCAGCCGCAAGCTTTCAAACGCAGTTCTCCTGAACCTCAACCTTTCACTAGAAGTCCATACCAGCCAAAAGCTCCCAGGAATAGCCTCCCTCAACCTCAATCTTTCACGGGAGGTCCCCCTCAACCCAATACTGCCAGGGTTAGTAGGGAACTTAGTCCTCCTCAAACGCAACTTCGCAAAGGAAGTCCACATCAACCCGATACTGATCAGTATAGCACACACCAACCGCAACCCCTTACAGGAATTCCACACCAACCCCAAATTGATCATTATGGCCCACTTGAACTCCAAGCCCCCAATTATACTGCCCCACAGTACCCGCTTCCTCCCAAGACCAATCCCCTGCCACCTGCTCGGTCCAAATTTACCTTTACGGAGGAAAACCATCAGGTCATCTGCTCCATTTGCCAAGCGCCCGCAGAGAGTTCGCATTTGAATTATGGCGCGTATTCGTGCTTCAGCTGTCGAGCCTTTTTCAGGCGCTCCGTTCAAATGGAACTGTATCCCAAGTTTTCTTGCCAATATGAACGCCAATGTGAAATAACGATCGGCAATAGAAACTTTTGCAGATGTTGCCGATTTGAAAAGTGTCAAAAAATGGGCATGAAAATATCGGCTGTTTTGAGTTTGGAGCAGAAACGGACTCGATTTCGGAAGTATCTGGGGCTGCGGCGCATGGATGAGATGAACAAAAGCGCCGAAATGAAAGTTGCCTTGAGGTCCTTCAGGAAGAAACCGAGTGCTGTGCATGAAAAAGACGCATTGCTGAATGAGGATAGTACCTAAAAGAATGCAAAAAGACATGAATGAATTAGCCACTCTCTTCCACATCTAAGGCAAATTGAAGCTAAAAAAGCTAAATTTTAAACCTCGGATAATCTTCCAAGAGGACCAAATCCCAAAACCTTATCGCTCAAACCAGAACTTGAATCAAACCATATTGTTGGAAACACTGCCTCTAATTAAACCCGCAGTTAAATGCTGATATCTTTTCGCGATACATTTTGTTACAAATATAAGTCGATAGCAATTTACGTATGTCCGTTAATACGTTATGGGTGCACATTGTAGGATGTACTACTAAGGGATTGAGGCATGTATCAATACGATCCCTAAGGAGGTCAGGTGTATTAGATCCACCAAAAAAGTAAATGAATCTTGTCCTTTTATCTTTCCATGGCAAATTGGAATAAGAAAAGGCTCAGGAGCTCTTTTCCAGATCCTGTAATTCGGATTCCACACACTTTCAAGGATTGACTGATGTTGATTTTAATCTCATACTGATCAGTATGGTGGATTTGAATGATTTTGATTTCACGAGGTGATTTAATCCGGTTTTTCTCCAATCAATAAAGTCTAAACGTATCACATGTGGAAAGAGAATTTCGCCTACTTCTACGTATTCTCTTCATCTGAACTATGAAGTCATGATTAAAGAGTACTATGATATTTCAAAGAATAACATATTCTAAACACATTTTGCAAAGCATTTTTGTTGCTTTTTCTGATCTTTTTACAAATGCACGCTGGTTCTAATTTACAGCTCATTCCTATCACGATATGTGCTGAAGAAGACTCATTATCTACGTTAAGGTATTTTTGTTTAACAACATCCACAACAAAATCAATTTAAAGTCGCTTTTGAGCAAAAAGTCACAAATTATGCCATTGCCTCATATCATTATCCTGAAGCAGAATGGGCATGAAAACTTGAAATTATGGAGGAATACGTTTGTATATGAGGAACATGAATAATTTTCATTGCAATTTTCTTCCTCCACCTACCTGACGAGAAAGGAATCTGGATTTTCCAATGGTTCGAGAATTTAAAGTTGCAGCTTGCAAACGTCCTTGCCATAACCGGTGTGAAAGTGATCCTCTGAATATTGCACAATTCTTGGGGTGACACTTTAATTGATTACATATTGACAATTTTGCTTAATTTCTTATTAATGGTTTTAAAAGCGTTTGTGTATGTAATAACGGCAAGAGGGAAATAGAAGAGATTTAGTCCAAGAAAAAAAAAATTAAATAGCATTACTTCCGGAAATGACTATTCAATCCTTAGCAGCCAAACTAACTCGTTTTTCCATTCTGTACTGATGATGCTCAAATAAAGCGTTCCTTAGCAATTTGTTAAGTTGAGGTTACCAAACAACATATTTCAGATTATTTTAAGGACACTGTCACTTTTTCCCGAGTTGGATAAACTGGTTTAGTTAAAACACTTGGTGAAATTGAATTAACCACCCAATGACGAGAAGGGTTAGGAAGTAGGTTTAAATCAAAGAGCTATGTAACGACAAGGACAGGTTTTGCCTATCCGCCGTACCAAAAGTCAACTGTCAAATAATGGCTCCACAAACATTGAGCGATCTACAATTACTGCTGATTTCATGCACGTTATTATCGTAAATATTGCTTGCTGTACCCATAACACGGTGCAGTTCTTAGCATTCGTTTCGTGATAACTGTCACGCTAACCCACATTCTTCAATAATGTGTGTCCTAGATCATTTCGTGCGTTGGCCACGGTTTTGATTATGGATCTATCCACTTCCATGAAATCCGTTTTCATAATCGCTCAGATTTCGGTAGGATTTAAGCACGGTTATCCAACTTATTGACCATATATAGCAGATCATTGAGGCACTTTAGAGTCATGAGTTAGATCACATAGTCTTTCATTTTGCCAAGGCCTGGACAAAGGACCTAGAAATAATCTACTCTTGGGTAACTGAGAGTAATATGGCCCCGAACGGAATGAAATTCCGCTTAATGACCTTTGGGTCAACTTCTTTGAATACTCCACTTGTAGATAATGGAGGTAAAGATATTGAGCAGGTCTCATCTATGAAAGACTTAAGTGTAGTCATCCGAAAGAATGGAAAGTTCGATGAGCATATCCAGTTTAAGATGGGTAAAGCTTTTCAAATGTGTGGCTGGCTATATCGCGCGTCTAAGTTCAGAGATAGTACTTTCAGCCACACCTTGAATATGCTTCACCCCTTTGGGCTCCAATTAGTTCAACAGGTTTGCAAAAGGTCAAAAAAGTCCAAAGATGTTTCACTAGGAACATCACAGGAATGAGAGAGCACTCGTAATGGGAGAGGTTAGAAAGGTTGGGATTGTTCAGAGTTCAGAGAAGGTACGAAAGGTATCTCATACTGTACGTCTTCAAAAGTATCCATTAGCTTTGTCCCAACCCAGGATTTGGAATCCAGGCTAGTTCGAACAATGAAGTCCACTTGCTCTAAGAGTGTTGGCCAACATGAGTAAGAGTTCTCTTACCCCCTCACCTCGGGTTTTAGGGGTTCTCCAATCTAATTCCGATGGACTGGAGCTTTGCTTGGGCTCCCCTTCATACTCGCAAGTGGCGAAAAAGAATAGCGGGTCTGGCCGTGCAGGAAAAGGCTCCCGCTATCCTGCCCTAGTTCTTGATTTTCTATCAAGTGTGGAGAGCGAGATTGCAAGTGCCAATGTGGTCGCAGATTTTGGCTTTGACAAATTAGGGATATGTAAGGAGGAAATTCTTGGCATCTTTGGTGTTGGCAAACGTCACAACTCCATACGCATTCTCACTCGAAATGAGGTGATTGTTAGCGAGAGGTTTCGTTCGACCGAGGAATTCGAAAAGATGTATGGTCAAGTACGATGGGAATGTTCGATCAGAGGAGGGATCAGAGACTCTGTTCTGAGGTTCCTCGACATTCCAACCGCGGTGTCGAAAGAAGCCCTAGGACATGCGATCACTGCTTTCGCTACAACTCATTCTGCAGTAATGGAAGAGAGATTTATGGAAAAAGAAAACTCAAGGTTGGCTAGAATTTGGAATGGGAACGCCAGGGTATACGTACAGGTCAAAGGACCGGTCCCTGACTTTATCGAAGTGGACACGTGGATTGTACATCTAAACCAGTTAGTCAAAACATCCCAAGAGATAATGGTGTGGTGGTTCGACCTGAGGATGATAAGGCAAAAGAAGTTGATGAGTTGGTTGAAGTTTCCGCACATCTTACTAGCGGCGAGAAAAACACAGAAGAACGGAAAAGAATTCCAACAAATGATATTAGCGGTACGAGTGACGAACCTGAAGAAGACATGACACAAGGAACTGATACCTATGGAGATACAGACTACCAAGAGAAGCATGATAAAGGGACCATAAACACAGGCATTCACAATGGACAAACTATCATTCCGAATAGAGCGACCAAGGAACATAACATGAAATTGAGGCCAAACTCCGTCAGTCATGCCAAAGACGACCAAATCGAGACAATTAAGATGGAATTTCCTTTGCATTGTCTAAAGGACAACTTGACATAACATTACCATGGATACACTAAAGACAATCTATATCAACGCAAGAAGCATTCTTAATAAGCTCACACAATTGCAAGTGATGATGTTAACAGAAAACCCTGATATAATATGCGTGTCTGAGACCTGGTTGAACAAGAATATTCGGAACTATAACCGAAGAGTTTCTGATGAATGGAAATCGTGTCGTTGCCCGTAAAGATCGCTTGGATACCAAGTGTGGAAAAGGTGGAGGGGTTCTAATACTTACCAGAAACATTTCCACAATTCAATTAGATGTCTGCGTTGATAGAGTTTGTGGAATTCGTCTGGAAACAATGTCTCTATTTTGCACTTACCTCTCGCCTAACGCAAGCTGTGACGACAGGGAAAGTCTAATGCGTTCCTGGAATCCATTAATGAGCCGTCTACATTGATTGGGGACTTCAATTATCCCAGCATTGATTGGAACTTGTGCTCTGGTCAATCTCATCCGGATAATGCATTTGTGGAATCCATACATCAAAGCTACCTTATTCAATCAGTTCACCATCGCACTCACGTGGCGGGGAACATTTTGGATTTGGTATTGACAAATGCAGATGAACTTATAATGCATCTGACTCTGCGTGATGACTTAACAGTAAGTGACCATTTCCCACTTGAAGTTGGCCTTCTGAAACAAAAACGTTTTGAAACGAGAACGGAACATGCACATGATTACTCAAAGGGAACTTCCCCGGTTTTTGCGACTACTTAAGTGGAAT
The DNA here is from genome assembly GCF_007210705.1 of Tigriopus californicus. Taxonomy (NCBI): domain Eukaryota; kingdom Metazoa; phylum Arthropoda; class Copepoda; order Harpacticoida; family Harpacticidae; genus Tigriopus; species Tigriopus californicus. The sequence continues at coordinate 10,256,306 of NC_081451.1, forward strand.
CAATTGGGAGGAAGCAATCCAAATTTGCTCAGTGGATCAGGCGTGGCTGCTCTTAAAGCAACATATAAAGATAGGCAAGGATCTCTGTATACCTTCTCGAAGAAGGAGATGCGTTAATAGGCCTCCTTGGTTAAGACGTGGGCTTCTTCTTGACATTCGAAAGAAGAGGAGAATGTGGCTGAAGGCAAAGTAATCTGGCCTAGCACAGGACCAAGAAACGTTTCGTACCATGAAAAAAGAAATCTGCAAAGGAGTGAGACAAGCTAAAATCAACTACGAAGAGGACCTAACGAGAAACGCCATCTGAAATCTTTCTACGGATACATTCGGGAAGCTTCTCGGGCCACAAGACAAGTTGGACCTCTCATAGACTCTTCAGGAGCGTTGCAACCAAATCCGACCAGAATGTTGGAAATGTTAAATGAGCATTTTACCACACTCGTATCCACCCCCATTAACAGATCATGTGGTTATGAAACCACAGGGTCCTCTAATAAATCTAGTGAAATCTTCTTCAAAAACGCCGATGTGCTTCGAATCATTGCGAGGCAAAAGGGCTCACCGTCTGCTGGGCCGGATGGTATTCCTATGGTGGTCTTGAAAAGGCTTGGTGGAGCGGTTGCAAGACCCCTGACTCTGCTATACAATAAGTCTATGACATGTGGGATTGTTCCACGTGAATGGAAAATGGCCAATGTACGAGTATATTCCCTTTTCAAAGGAGGCGATACTCGTGGTATCAAGAAATATCGCCCAATTTCACTCACTTCGTCTGTGTGCAAAATCATGGAACGACTCATAAAAGATTACATCACTGACTATCTTGAGCAATCGAGCATGCTTGAAATTGCTCAGCACGGATTTAGATCAGGCCGATCTTGCCTAACAAATCTTTTAGAATACCATGAACAAGTTTCAGCGGCAATGGATAAGGGGTGGGCGGTAGCCACCGTCTACTTAGACCTGTCTCAGGCCTTCGATCGCGTGAACCATGAACTTCTAGTGCGAAAACTCAATAGGCTTGGCTTGGGTGGCTTGGTCGGAGCTTGGATTAAGGATTGGCTCTTGGACCGAGGTCAAAGGGTCATTCTTGATGGTATGGCATCATCGTGGTCCAAGTTATGCCTGGGTGTCCCTCAGGGGAGTGTGCTTGGCCCTCTTCTATTTACAATTTTCGTGGGAGATCTAAGAGTTACTAACGATCGGACGTCTGTCATCAAATTTGCAGATGATACAAAGTTAAGCCGATTCATCAGAGACGAGAGTGATCATTTGGCCCTACAAAGGGATATTGATGAGTTTATGTGTTGGGCAAATGATAACTCCATGCTGTTCAATGCCTCCAAGACGAAGGTGATGCGCTTTGGCAAAGCAAATGTTCCTTTACTTTATGAAATGGACAATATACCGTTGCAGTGTGTTCGTAGACACAAGAACCTTGGAGTGACCGTTGATTGTGAGCTCAAGTTTTCGGATCATTGTGCTCAGATTGCAGCTGAGGCGAGGAGAGTCTGTGGATCACTACGCCAAAAATTTAAAACTAAGGACCCTAAGCTTGTCACCCGTCTCTTTATCACATATGTCAGGCCTCGTTTAGAGTCCTGCTCTCAGATTTGGAATCCCTGCCTGAAAAAAGACATTCTCCTCATTGAATCGGTTCAGAGAAGGTTTACGAGATTTCTCTGTCCAAATCTAAGCTACTCCAATCGGCTGCGGCACCTTGATATGGTTGGCTTGGATACCCGACGGCATCGCTTTGATGCGACTCTAATGTGGAAGATCTTGAATGGTGTGATGATCATTGAAAAGAAAATGATGCCCCGTTTTCTCGACCATCTGAGGGATGATGGAGTCGCCAAAACAAGAAGAGCTGAGGTCCTATACCTCAGACGGCCACCCTTTCGGACCCGACCTAGAGAAAGTTCTTTCTTTGTTCGGAGTATTCCAATCTGGAACTCTCTCTCTTATGTTCTACGAACAAGTCGGAACCTACGAGTTTTGCGGGAATTATTGCCTAAAGAAATAACAGATGACAATTAGTGACTGGTGAAAGGAAGTGTACTCTGGCTTGCTTCCTCTTCTTCATTTCCTTCATCTTCTTTTATATATCTTTTTACAATATTGATACATACCAATACTCTTTATACTCACCAATGGTGATTTGAGTGGTACCCACAATAAACAATCAACAATAAATAAACATCTCTTCTTTCTCGGGCTCCTTCATTGTTTAATTTGCTTCCCTCTAATATTCGTTGGGAATTCGTAGGCCTTGTTGATCCGGTTGCATCTTTCAAGTCAGACTTGAAATTTTTTTTAGATAGCATTCCGGATCAACCCTACATTCAAGGATTAGGTTAGCCTGCCAACTCAAATTCGTTGTTAGACCCAACATCATTTAAGGATGAAAAGTAATAAAAAGAAGAATTAGTGCCTTTCACTTGAATAGTGCTGGGGACTGCATTCTTTATAGGGGTTAGAAAAGCCCGTGAAAAACAAAACAAAAAAGGCGAAACTGTCAGACAGATGACATAGAGGGCAAACTCAATAGTTTTAAAAACTCAAATTTAAGTCTCGTCGAGGCTCAGCGTCTACTTTTTTTTAGATTAAGCATTTTGATTCAATTAAAAAGTAAAACCGAGGTTTCAAAGCGCCAATGTATTGTCTAAACATTTTGTTTTTTGTTGGTTTCTTCGGAGTTCGAGGACAGTCTCTCGCTCGGCCTGTCCCAACTAAGGGATATTCCCGCTCTGTTGTCACAACCAAACGTGCAATATCAATTATTACCTCACCTTCGGGAATGATCGCAGGTTCGCCCATTTAAGTTTTTAAGGCAGCAACTTATGTTGTAATTTAAATACTGCAAAGAAGCTTCGACTCGGTTAGCCTGGGATCAAACCAGGATTCGCAAAATGGAAAGTGGATGCTCTACCAATACGGCACCGCAGCTAGCATTATCGTAACATGTATGATTGTCATAGGAAACATTAAAAAAGCTCTGGAGTATCGGAGAGCTGCCCTTTGACTTCGTAACAAACAAAAGCTTTGGAGTCTCGGTCACATTTTCGAAGCGAGTCAACATGAAAGGGTGGCGGAAAAATTAGACTTTGAAAAATATAACCAAATGGTTACTCACTGATGGACACTACCTACTAACCTTGCCAGCCCGATGGTGAGGGACTCGGTTTTGCTTAGAAAATGCGTCCATGCATTGATGGCATATTGGGGCACGCAGAGGTATTATCGCTTGAGGAACTTGGTGTAGGTGGCATCGGCGGATTTGACGGCGGATTGGGCGGAATTGGAAAGCCAAAGGTGTAGGCCGTAGAGAAAAATTGGGGTGACGTAGAGCCGGAAAAGTTGAAGGACTATTGGGAGGGGAATATTCCTCATGGGAAGGCTCGTGCATATGTATCCGATCTTAGCCCTGGTCTTAGCTATTTTGGATTTGAGGTGATTGGTGAAGAAGAGTTGGGTGTAGATGGTGAAACCGTTATAGTTAAAGCTATTGACGATTTATGGTATTGACTTGAAAGCCGTTCTCTTTGCAATAACCATGGAGCGCATTGATGGCGCTTTACAAGTCCATGGCTGAATCAGCCAAGAGAACCAGGTCGTCTGCATATTGTAGATATTGAACTGGAAATTGGTTGATGTAGGGGGCTTGGTGTGTGAGGGCTTTGGGCAGGTCGGATACATAAAGATTAAAAAGAATTGGCGATAGTGGATCCCCCTGCGGAAGGCCAACGGAAGTGAAATAACAGGGAGATAGATCCTGACCAAAACGAATGGACCATCTGAGTCCCGCATAGATGTTGGACAACAGAACACAATTTGAAGGCGGAACTCCCCATAGTTGGAGTTTGAGGAATAACTGCGTTCGGTCCACCCTATCAAATGCTTTGAAGAAATCCACAAAGCATCTGTATACTCTCCCCTTGTTGCTGATGTTAGAATGCACAATTTCTTAGAGGAGAGTAGCTGCCGAGGTGGTAGAGCAGCTTCTCCGGAAACCGAATTGGAACCACGGAAGGAGATCCCTAACCTCGGCCAATCTGGAGAAGCGAACAACTAGTAAGGTGAACATCATCTTCAAGAAGGGATTTTCCAGGGCAATGTTCCGATGATTGTCTGAAATGTCCCTGGGCTCTTTCTTATGGATGAAGATTATAGCTGACTCCATCCACTCTGGTGGGAAGAAGGAAGAATGGAGGGCGAGCCTGAAAAGATCTTGGAGGAGTGGCAGGGCTTGGGTCCGGAGAAGTGACAGTTGGAAAGGAGAGACCCCGGATGTTGATGGGGCTTTGCTCTTCATCTTCTTGAAGGCCACGTCTATCTCGGGTTCTGTGAAGGGCTGCAAAAGTGGGTGGTGTTCTTCTGGGCAGCCCTGGACCTCCTCCACTACTGTTTTCGATGTTGATGAAAACAGTTATTTGCAGTTGAGGAAGACTTTACTCACGGGAATATCCGAGTTGGTGGCGGGCTTTTTGGCACGTCTGTTCAAGCTCGCCATCCGGGACTAGGCCGATGAAGAGAGCAGGCCCTCCACTTCAACCTTTCGTTTACTGACTCAGCGCTCCTCAGAGACTTGTGGTATGTGGTCGATTGCTCAGGCTGACGAGAATAAGGTTGATGAAGACATGGTCAGAATCCAAACATGACTGGCTTTATTTCGTTTCCCCAACAAACAGTTGCACCTCTCCACGTGAAACCTTTGGATGGCTGCGACAAACATGGAACATCTCCCTTCCCCAATTGGAACGTGTCCCCCCATTACTTGTTTGAAGTTTCGTGCTCTTCAAGTCGTGTTCTGACGTCATACAGGTAGGCATGAACGATGAAGGAGCCATCAGAAAACAAAAAAAATTCACATGACAAAAAATGATAACAAAGAAAAAGAAACGTTGTAAAAATCACTGTTGATCAACTGCGACCATCATTTATAGCAAGTAATTTTCTCCACCCATAGATAACTTCATACATAGATCGATTTCGTTTCAGCTGTCGCTGGGTGTCAAAAAGTTCCGTTCGTATTCAAAATTCTTAGGGCAACTAGGGTACAAATCTGAATCGTTGACAGTGCGTGCAAATTCTAAGCTGAAACGTTGAAGGGGCAATTTTCATCCATGTGGTGGAAACACTTAACTGAAACCCAAGGAACAAGCCTGGGTTCAGGCTGACCTCGAGAGGTGCCGGAATTATCTCGATAACGTAAAGGTGTAATTACGTCGCCCAAATTGAAGCAAATTGTTGGGAGATTGAAACGAAATTCTGAATGCCTCATTATTGCGTTGCAATTTCGGATACATTTTGCTACACTTTCGGGATGCATTGCTAAACAAGGGCAATTAATAGAATATGTGATTTGCTCTGCTAATGTCCCAATCTTTTGAACATGTAACGTGTGTTATGCCCAAAAAGCATGTTTTTATTATCCTACCGCTCTTTCTACATGCATATTTGTAAGAATCACAAGAAAGTAAAAGAAAGCAAGACTAACGAACGATTCATGGCCTAAAGGGGAGATTTCACTAAGTGTGATTGTCACTTGCCACTCAGTGTCAGCTGACCCAAAATTTTGCTCATCCAGCACAACTCCTGTGGAGCTGGAGCATTCTAGTTATTTGGTTTTCTATGCCTCCACCGTTGATAAGAGCAAACAAAAGGCTAGGGGTCCATTTTGTCGTCAGCGGGAAAGTAAGGTGTGCGGCTATGCGCATCCACAATCAAGTGTTCCTTACCCACTGACCATTTGACGTCAAAGGAGAAAATCGCCAGGTGTTCTCGAATGCGTTGAAGTCGGCTGTTGGCTAGGACGGTGTGTTTCTTGCCGTTAAAAGTGTCAAGGAGTGATTTGTGGTTTGTGATAACTGTGAAAGAAGGTATCCCACAAAGGTGTATAATTGCATTTTTCTGCTGCCCACCAGATAGCGCTGGCTTCCAGTTCAATTGCTGCATAATTCTTTTGCGCATTTGATAATGCTTTTGATCCACATTGGATAAGTGTTGGGCTTCCATCAGGGTTCCTCTGAATTAAGCATACCCTAACCCAGGTAGGCGCAATGCAGCAGTCAACAATTCTGTGGGCAAATTGGCATCAAAAGGCTGGACCACAGAAGGAGAGCATAATAGCTTACGGGCGTGTGCAAATTCCCGATTGTGAATGTTCAGCCACAACCAGGAATTGTCCTTTTTTAGAAGAGATAGGAGATGCCCAATGATATGGGCCAGGTCTGGAGTAAAGGCCCTAACTGGTTGGCCAGGCCTAGAAAAGACCTGAGCTCAGTGAGTGATGTAAGTCTAAGTAAGTTAGCAATCACAGCGAGTTTGCCAGGATCAGGTTTGATACCTTCGTTGCTCACAATATGACTTGCAAACTTCACTGATTGTCTCATTTCTAATTTGGCACGGAAAAGCTGAATCCCGGCGTCCTCGCACATCTTGAGTACCATCCAGAATGGTTGGAGACCCTCATCTTTGGTCTCTGCTTGAATGAGCATGTCATCAACTAATTTCAATAACCGCAGACGGATATCCCGGAAATGGGAATCAGCCATGAGGTTGAAGGTATCCAAGCTAGAAATTAATCCCATTGGAACAACAGAATATCTCCACTTTCCGCATGGTCTAGGGGAATCTGAAAATAACCATGAATCGGGTGTAATTTAATGAACCATTTGCTGGTAGGCAGAACGCCTTTTAACACATCACTGGCGGATGCATATTGTTCTATAGGTCTTTTCACTGCTTTGTTGAGTTGTCTATAGTCGTAACTAGGCGCACTTTTTGCCACCTGGTTTTTCAATGAAGTGGGCAGGGGAAGTCCACTTGGTTGGTTTGTCCCACTTGACTACTGCTCCCGCTGAAATTAACTCATCCATTAAAGCGTCGGATTTTTTTTAAATTAATTGGTATAGGTCGAGCAAAATAGTCCCCTGGCAAGGTTTTATTCCTCGAGATTGGTCAATCTCAATCTTTGCAGGTCCCCCACGATAGTTCCGGCTGCACTACCTAAAGAAGTGTACATGACATTGGGAAAATCCGCAACGCAGAGTTCCATGTTGTCGTCTCGCGGTGGATCAAGTCGTGGATCAACCTTTCCTCAAGTTTGTTTATGTTAGTGAAGCCGTACCCTAGTTTGGAGTTGGAAATTGTACCAAGATATCCCACTTTGTCTGAAGCGCCCTCCCCAGGTGTCTGAGGAGCCAGAAAATCCGGTAGAATTACCCCAAGATTGATAAGGTCATGCCAACCTATCAGAGATTTCCCCCTGAGATCCGGGGAGAAGATAACATCCAACAATGCCCCTCGTCCCAAGCATGGCAAGATGACTCGAGCGTTTACGCAAATAGCGCCTTCATTGTGAAGAAGTGAGTTGTTGGCAGCAAATAGTTGTGTTCTAGAAGGCCTGAGAATCATCCTGTCTTCCCCTGTCTTTAACATTCGGGAGGGGAATACTGTCCGAGTTGCGCCCGTGTCCGGAGTGGCTATGATGTTGATTTTGGTGTCAGCGATAATGCAACGGAGAGAAATTGGTTGAGTGGCTGAGCTCAATCTCACTTGTATACAGTCAACTCGAGAAAACTTTGGACTGCGGCTTCCACGGTCCCAATGAGAAGGTGCAGTGTCATATCTTGTCCGCCTGTATCTATCCAGAGGTTGACGTCTCTCGCTGGAACGGCCTCGCTCAATCTTCCTACACATGCGTTCCAAATGACCTTTTCGTCTGCACGTGAAGCAAACGACATGGTACACTCGGCAAGTGTCGCCTTTTTGTGTTCTTCGTCGTCACAATTTCCGCAATTTGCTCGTATAATGTCAATATGTTCTGTAATCCCTTCAGAATATATTTCTGCATTTGCCTTCTGGAATATATTTCTGCATTTGCAGTTGCGGCTTTCTTAGCTTTCTGTGCGGTCCCGTAACCATGAGCGTGGCCCAGAACATCCTGAAGAGATTGATTATTAACGAATTTACGAAAAGCGGCGTTTCATCTCGGCATTTGAGATTAAGTCAAATTTGTGTATATCGTCCAAGGTCATTTCCCCGAGTTCGGCAGCCGCACTTAATCTCTTCTGGCTTTGGAAAAAGTACTTCATTTTTTGAGTCCTTGCCTTTTTTTTTTGCCTCAAACCATTTTAAGCATCGGTTGAAGAGACGGTATAGCTCTAGGAAATGCACGATTAGGTGCTGATACATGTCTGAAAGAGGAGTGCTACCTGTAGTAATCTTATCAGTGACCATTGATTTGATCGTGGGTTCGAGCCTTGCTAAAAGAAAAGCCTGCTGCTCGGACAGTGGCAGGAATTTCATCCTGGAATAATCATGATAATCCTGGAAATCCAAGATCCAATCGGCTAATTATGGTGACGTGTGTTCATCTGTGAGAATAAAGGGCTTCAATTCACTCTGAACTTTAAATTACACTTTTTCAGCTACCATTGATGACATGGCAAATCACTTGTGTGCATGGATCAATATCTGGTTTAGTTCCGCATCCAAGGCCGTTATGGCCGTCTCAGCCTCTTTCTCAGTTATCTCGCCGGTGTCCAATGTCGTCAAGTCGTTGTACAATTCGGCAATCTCATCGTCCTTGTCCTTGACCTGACTGACCAGCTTCAAGTACAAGCTGCTTTCGCCTTCTGCTGGATCCGTTGTGTTCAAAGCTGCGCGTTGATATTTGTATCTGGTAAAGTGACCTTTGTGAGCCTTGATGGACTTCTTCAACGCATCCATTTTGTGTGAAGTCTCTGGCTCTGATGGATTTGACACTGCACTTGACCTTCTTGGAAATTCACGATTGTATTACACCTGGTTCCTCTTAATCCATGTGAGTGCAGGCAATTAGTGTG
>NC_081451.1:10265193-10271699 GCF_007210705.1 Tigriopus californicus
GTGGTTCCTAATCATTGAAGAGTACCTTGATTAGGTCATGGTCGATCCCTCAGGCTGACGAGAATAAGGTTGATCAAGACATAGTCAGAATCCAAACATTAGTAGCATTATTTCGTTTCCCCAACAAATTGCACCTCTCCAGGTGAAACCTTAGGGTGGCTAAAATAGAACATAGAACAGTATGCAATTCTTGATATCGCATATTGCTCACAAGTCTCTGGTGTTTGGCTTGATTTGGCACTTCACAGCTTTTGGAGCATTTGACCCCTCAGCTCTGGATGGTAGGGACTTAACCACGGGGTCTTGAGTCCTCCTCTGCACCAAAGAGGGCTCTTTGAATGCTAGCGAAATGTCTTGGGGCCACTGCAGCTGGGTTGGTTGCATTCCCAATGTTCATGGATAGCTGCAGGGCCTCAAGTTGAGCCGCACACTTCTGTACATTGACCACGCACCTCCCATTTCGAGTCACGCCCAGATGATGGAAATTTCTGGGCATCTTGAAAGTGACTGAATTTGGGAGGTGATCAGACACGGTCAGTGGATGGACGAAACTGGCCAGAGATGGGATAGTGTCTGATATGAAGATGTGATCAAGTACAGAGGGACCCCGGGAGTAGGTGTGTGTTGGGACTCCCGGATCGGAGCACAGAGTGATTCTCCATTGGCTCAGGATCTGGGAGAGCTTGGAGAATTCACTTAAGCCAGAACGGATGCTGAAGTCCCCACCAACGATGAAATTCTCCGGATTCTTCAGCTTCTGAAAGATGGATGTGAGGTCCGAGACAAGATCATCATAGCCTGGGGTTGGCTGATACTGTCCCACTCCAGCCACTCGAAGTATGTTTGCCTGTCCATGGCAGTTGATGGAGCAGCCCGACAGTGGTTGATTCCCTCCTCTCAGCTTGTTGATCCGCTGTTGCCGCCGATGCTGATTCCTTGCGATACCGAATTGATCAATCGGGACCAGGAAAAGAGCGATAACTAGGGCCGTTGAGAGGGGAAACGGGAAGGGATAATTTGGAAGAGGAAGAGGGTTGGAGGGCTAAAAGCTCATGTCTTGAAAAATCGTGGGCCGGAGAATATGGGAAGAGGAAGCATGAGAAGGAGGGGTACACTGAACCGGGTTTATCACACGTTCATAAGGGGCCACTTTTTGTGGGCGTGGCCCCACTCACTAGTATCACAGAGTCAGAAGCAAGATCTCGGAATTAAAACAATTAAAATCCATATTCCTGTCAGAGGGTTAAAGAAGCACGTCCGCCCTATGAGGCGTCAGCTGACCATAACGAATAAAAGGGCTGGTTGCACCCTTTGCTGCTTCGTCCATGCCTTTTCACACCTCTCATGGATGTTCACAAATTAAAAAAAAATCTTTTCCGCCTAAAGGGCATATTTTTCTTTCAGGTTTAGTGTTAATAAAATAGATAGATAATATATTCAAAAATTATATACGATTCCATAATTTTCTTCCCGCTGGCGGCTAAAAAAAGAAGTTTTCTCAGTATTAGGCGACTGAGATTACTAATGGCTCTTACCATGTTGCCATGCCCTGAATCATGAATGTTTAGTATTAGATCAAACATATGGGCATAGTCAGCCATTTCATGAAAAAAATATTGATATCTTTTCCGGAAGTTGAAGTTCTGCATTCCAAACTGAAAGCCCTTCATTTAACTGACTGGAAGGTCTCTTGGCTCGTTCCATCTTAATGGACAACGTTCAACTCAATTCAGTAACCAGATCCGTCGATTGAACAAGATTAAGGTGCTTGAAACACATGAACTTGCCAAGCAAGCAATGCATATTTTTGAATGAAATGTGCACCTAGGCCCTTGTATGGTATGCCATGGTAATGTTAAATATGAAAAAAAGTCATGGCCCAAACTAGCCCAAATGCCATTCTATTTGCTGCTGATGGAAGGTAAAATTTCATCACCTGAGCCTCAAATCGTATTTAGTCCTCTTTGTCAGTTGTTTAACATTTTCAAAATTGTTTATGAAATTTTGAGTCAAAATGTAGCTCATGTGGAACCACCATAAGTTGCGCATTGCTTGTCAATTTTGAGCCTAATCAAACGTTTGCATCAAATGTTATGAGATCTTCAAATTAAGCGGACTTCTAGAGATGTGGACTGCGATTGAAAAAAAAGCTTTAAAATTTACATTTACTCTAGTCACGGACTTCTAGAAATATGGACTGCGAATGAGCTTCCCGCTAAATCGGCCTCCTCTTGATCATAGCCACTCTGAGCCACTTTTCGAACTAAAGTAATAAAATAAGAAACGTAAATCTCTTCAATTAACGGTAGGTCAATTTTATACCATTTACATGCAAAGTTGATCGTTACAAAGTTATGTTGTCAAAAGGTTATGTAGCTGACCAAGAGCAGGCCGAAAATTCAAATTTTATGTAACGGTTACAATATAACTTTGAACATGTCTCCCGAGTTCCCGAAGCATAGGTTTGGGCTCAAACATGGCTGAGTTCATCTAAAATGAAGTGCTTATGTGGAATAAGATGACCAGTTTAGGAGATAGGATATTTTTGCTTCTGTTTGCAGTCCATATCTTTAGAAGTCCGTGCTCTAGTGGATCATCGCTTCGAATGACGCTCTAGGAACCCAGAGTGGGAGAAAAAGAGATTAATCAATGTATAGTACATATAACGACCCAATGAGAAAACATTCTCGCAATAAAGATTATTATAGAAGAAACCATTATTGGAATGCTATGAAGAAAAACCGTATTACCATGAAATATGGGAGACATCGAAGAGACGCTAATTTATTGCTACACTGCATGAACCTGTAAGTTACAACAGTTCTGAAGCATTTACTCGAATCAGATTTTGTTGAATCCGAATTCATTTATTTGAGTCACAATAATATGTTGTCGAAAAAACAAGCCTGAATCAATAAACTTTGTAAGAAAGCACTCCGAATCGCACGATTTTAGAAGGCAAATCGTGCAGCCTCTTCCAGGGTTTATTGTGAACATATTCGTACACCTTGGGATTGGGTCCACCAGTCAGGGACGAGCCTCCGAGATGAAGTAGTCTCTTGCCTTGGTCTATCACGATAACCTTTCCGTAGCTAATTGGGGTCGGAAATGGATATGGCGCCTTCGTCCAGATTCTGGAAAAGCAATCTTTTTTCAGTCTTCAAATGATTTTATTTTAAATTCAAGGCATGATAAGACTTTTGTGTAAGAATAACGAAAAGTGAGTAAAGGTTGCATGCAACAAAAAATATCTTTTGCCATGTTTACCAAAGCTCATTTCATTCCGTGCTTATAGTTTTGTCGACGCAAAATTGACAATGCAAACTCATATAAGACGAAATTGACAAATATCTTACCGATTGTGCAGATCCAAAATATTTACTTCGTCGGTCACAGGAAATCCGGGTTTTCCACCTCCTCCAACTCCTACCACAATCGATTTAACTTCATTCAAGGCTACTTTACCCACTGACATACATGGTCTATGACTAGACAAGTGAGCAAAGATCGACCATTCTTTGGTGATTGCGTCGTACAGATAAGTCTCACTCCTGGAATCCATGGGATTGGATCCAGTAAAGATTGACATTCCTATAACCAGTACTTTACTGGGGGATAGTTCCACTAATGAGTGATGGACTCCAGGGATGGGAAGATCCGGTCCAAATTCCCATGCTCCATTTTTCAAGATAATGGTTTTGTTGTGAGATGAGGTACCTAGTATATCAAGAAAACTGCAGATGCAATTTTGTTGCTCATCGTCCAATTTATCCACACGGTGGTTATATTTTTTGGTTAAGTGTTTGCTCAAATGCCAAGACATATAGATATTTTTTCCTTTGTCAAAGAGACAAAAGGAACAACTTTTGTGAAATACACATGTTTAAAAGTAGCTCAGGTAAGTGTGTTCAATCACTTAAAGTACATTAAAAGGCATCACTGTAAAAAAGGTTGTCGATCAGTATTAGACATACTCTTAGGTACGTATGGACTTCAAGTTTCATAAACTTCTATATAGCACATGCTTGGGTATTGCAACTTAAAGGTTGCGTTTTACACCTTAAAAGATCTAAAAATGGCCTCATTGTGTTTCCAGTTATTCCCAAGGAATATGATTGTCTTTTTCAATGACACGACAAGACATATTATTTCTCCATTTTCTTTTAGATTTCTTTAAAGGCTTAAGTAGCAAAAACTCGCTTAAAACTTACAAAAGATGTAGAATTGCCTTTGATTTTACTTAAGTGCCAAAAGCTACACTATCCTATCATGTCCCTACTATTTTTGAATGATACACGTGACAGTTTCATTTTTAAAATTGTCACTTTTTGCAAAAAAATAATTTCTACGTACTAGCGATGTTTGTATTCTACGTTAGTAGAATTTTGTCAAAATTCAACATTAAGTTTGATTAAAGTTACGATTAACAAGTATGGTATGAAAATTGTGAAATATTGACATTGAGTCAGTTTTAAGTTTTATTGCCGACCATATTCTGGTTTTTCTACCTGCTTCAGAAAAGTGAAATATTTATATTTTAGGCATAGAAAAAATTTAATATGTTTCTTGGCGATTGCTTTAAGATATAACCGGAGGAATTTGTAGTCAAATTTGATGCAAATGCAATCTTTGAAAACAAGATATCTTACCTTTTATTCAATTGATTTGGCTAGAATTGTAGTTGGAAACGCAACTAAGGTTACTCCCAACGTCTATTGACTACGTTTTAAAAATGCTATCTCTTTGTAGGCTTTAAGTGGATGATTATTCTAATCTGAGCTAGAATCCAAGATGATATTTTGCAAAAGTTGTTCCTTTTGTTTCAATAACAAAGAAAATCGTACTAGAAGTCTTGGCATTTGCAAAAACAACTTTGTCAGTATTGTGAGTAACACCGTGTCCACGAAGCCATGGTCTATCTTGTAGACATGGCTCTGAGCAATAAAACCAAAAGTTTTAAGAACTTAGTTTAAACCATGAACCACTGAAATATGGAAAGGATAGTTTCATTTTCTTTCAAATGCGGCAAACAGACGCTCCAAATAAAGATTTTGATTTTCCTTGGACCTTTGGATTCAACTTTTATGCCCTAACAAAGTGCAGTACATAATAAGACACATTTTGACATTTCGTTATAGTAGTAATGACAATAGTAGAGGGTTTTTCGAGGGGTAAATGAATTGTAACTGTTAATTAATCATTACAAAGTAGTTAACCAATTTTTAGTTGTTGAAGGACCCAAAGTTACTCATGTTACCTTTATGCTGCCAAAGCAAGTGTAAGTAGATATTGCTTGTCAAATATAAAAAAAAAGTACACACTCATAAATTATGAACACGTTGGATCTGGAATTTGAGGTAACTTGAAAAAGAGCAAATTATAATTGTAATGATCATTGCTCACCCTCACTCCCTCCTGCTATCCACGGGTTTCCAAGGAGCCAACCAGAGCCACCTCTACCACATTTCTTGTTCATCTTTGCTACCTCGACCCATTTCCATGAACCAGGATAAGCAAAGTAACAAGTTCGGAGTTGGGTATTCCAGTTTGGCGTTCCTCCACATTTCATAATTCCACCATTATAATTGAACATATGAGCTTCAGAATTGTGGCCTTGGGGTTCAAAGGGAATGTAGCTGATTGGTGCGTCTTGGCTACCATATGGATCATATTCATAGGAACGGTTTGGATTTTGACCAAATACACCGATTATTTCTTTGGCTGTAAATGGGTGGAATAGAGTCGTTGGTTCACTATCACTAAGACCTAATATGTTCCATTCTAATTTGGAAACATCAGTGAATGAATTTGTCCACCACTTACAGAATCAATTCCCAAAATGAACGATTCATGCCATCTTAATCAGGCAAATTGAATGTTAAATGTGAAAAATAAGGTGGCAATCAAACTTCATAATTTAAAAAACCCGTTTCAAAGGCAAATCCATCAATATTTTAGCATTTTGCAAGATATCCAATCTGATTTTTGGCACCAAAGGAATGACATTTGCTGACGTTGTCATTCTCCTAGTTTAGTTTCCACTACCCTTGAAAAGTGAAGAGAAAACAAACAGCTGGAATCTTTCTTTGGAGAAAAACTGTAGACAACATTATTGAGGGGATCAAAAAAGACAATCGTTATTCTCCACCATTCAGTTGGGGGTGTTAATTTTTAAATTTGTGGCAAATTGTCATAAACTTTAGATAAAGACTCTAGTACTATTAAAATGAAAGGTGTTAATTCGTCTATTTTTTTACCTTTCAATCTTTATATGATTTTTGGTCTACCAACGAATTTGAGTTGGCAGACCGAGCTAGTCCTTGAATGTAGGGTTGATCTGGAATGCTATCTAAAAATTTGTTCAAGTCTGACTTGAAAGATGCTACCGGATCAGCAAGGCCTACGCATTCCTTACGAATGTTAGAGGACAGCGAATTAAACAATGAAAGAGCCCGGGAAAGAAAAGAAGTGGAATTCATTGTTCGAACTAGCCTGGGTTCTCGAGG
>NC_081451.1:10271730-10309269 GCF_007210705.1 Tigriopus californicus
CAGATAAGACAATCGCTATTCTCCACCATTCAGTTGGGAGTGATCATTTTTAAATTTGTGGTAAATTGTCATAAACTTTAGATAGAGACTCCAAAGNCTACCACATTTCTTGTTCATCTTTGCTACCTCGACCCATTTCCATGAACCAGGATAAGCAAAGTAACAAGTTCGGAGTTGGGTATTCCAGTTTGGTGTCCCTCCACATTTCATAATTCCACCATTATAATTGAACATATGAGGTTCAGAATTGTGGCCTTGGGGTTCAAAGGGAATGTAGCTGATCGGTGCGTCTTGGCTACCATATGGATCATATTCAAAGGAACGGTTTGGATTTTGACCAAATAAACCGATTCTTTCTGTGGCTGTAAATGGGTGGAATAGAGTCGTCGGTTCATTTCATTTCACTAAGACCTAATATGTTCCATTCTAATTTGGAAACATCAGTGAATGAATTTGTCCACCACTTACAGAATCAATTCCCAAAATGGAAGATTCATGCCATCTTAATCAGGCAAATTAAATGTTAAATGCGAAAAATATAGTGGCAATCAAACTTCATATTTAAAAAAACCGTTTCAAAGGCAAATCCATCAATATTTTAGCATTTTGCAAGATATCCAATCTGATTTTTGGCACCAAAGGAATGACATTTGCTGACTTTCTCATTCTCCTAATTTAGTTTCCACTACCCTTTAAAAGTGAAGAGAAAACAAACAGCTGGAATCTTTCTTTGGAGGAAAAACTGTAGACAACATTACTGAGGGGATCAGATAAGACAATCGCTATTCTCCACCATTCAGTTGGGAGTGATCATTTTTAAATTTGTGGTAAATTGTCATAAACTTTAGATAGAGACTCCAAAGTTTTTTCATTATCGTGTTCAATTAACTTATCTCAGGTTAGGCTAGAGATGCATCCAGGCTCTCTACGTTTTTTTTTTGTTTTTGGTTTAATACTTCACGGGCTTTTCTAACCGCTACGGGGAATGCGATCACCAGTACTATTAAAATGAAAGGTTGTAATTCGTCTATTTTTTACCTTTCAATCTTTATACGAATTTGAGTTGGCAGACCGAGCTAGTCCTTGAATGTAGGGTTGATCTGGAATGCTATCTAAAAATTTGTCCAAGTCTGACTTGAAAGATGCTACCGGATCAACAAGGCCTACGTATTCCCTACGAATATCAGAGGGAAACAAATTAAACAATGAAGGAGCCCGAAAAGAAGAGATGTGGACTTCATTGTTTTAACTAGCCTGGATTCTCGAGGGCTTGAAGGTGCTCTCAAAACGCACATTAAGCCTCTACGGTCACTAGAATTGACCCTAAACCCTGGGTTGGGACAAAGCTCATGGATGCTTTTGAAGACGTACAGTATCAGATAGCTTACGTACCTTCTCTGAACACTGTACAGTCCCAATTTTTTTAGCCTCTCCCAATATGAGAGCTCTCTCAATCCTGTGATATTCCTAGTGAAACATCTTTGGACTTGCTCGACCTTTTGCAAACTTGCTGAACTCAATGGAGCCCAAATGGGTGAAGCATATTGAAGGTGTGGCTGGACAATCGACTTGTACAGAGTTAGCATTGTGATACTATCTCTGGACTTAAACGTGCGATATATCCAACCACACATTTGAAAAGCTTTACCCACCTTCAACTGGATATGCTCATCGAACTTTCCATTATTTTGGAGGACTACACCTAGATCTTTCATAGATGAGACCTGCTCAATATCTTTACCTCCATTATCTACGAGTGGAGTATTTAAAGGAGTTGACCCAAATGTCATTGAGCGGAATTTCATTCCGTTCAGGGCCATATTACTCTCAGTTACCCAAGAGTAGATTCGATTTAAGTCCTTTGCAAGGCTACTGGAATCTTGGCCATTCCTACCAGAAACTAACTTTGTATCGTCAGCATAAGAAGAGAGGCTGGCAGTAATACTAAGCTTTTGAAGCGGGGCAACGAATATTATAAACAGGAGGGGCCCTAAGATTAGCAACAAGGAAGTCTATTTAACAAAAGGCAATGATATACTTTATCAAAGGCCTTGACAAAATCAAGATAGACAACATCAACTGGCTCATGCCTTTCTAGTCCCTAAATGACCTGTTCTAAATGATCAATCAGTTGGGTAACCGTGCTAAAATGTGCTCGGAACCCATGCTGGCTAAGAGGAAGGACTTCATTGACTTCAAGAATTTCAACAAGTTTGCACTTCATGATCTTCTTAAAACACCTTTGCAATATTCGAAGTGAGAGAAATTGGCCTATAATTACTGGGGAGCGAGTTATCTCCACCTTTAAAAATTGGAACAACATGAGCTAACTTTAGTGAAGATGGAAACTTGCCCTGATTCAAGATGCAACGCATCAAGTACGAGGAAACAGGAGCAAGAACCAGTGAGCATCTCATCAGAAACTGAGATGTCACGTCATCAGGACCAAGAGAACTTGGAAGCCTCAAGTCTCCGATGACCTCTAAATCATCTTGATCTGTGACTACAAGATCTTCTAAACGCTCAAATTGACTGACCATGTCAATCTCAACAGACTTATCTTCAGGGTAATGAGCTGTTGCTTCTGAACTCAGTGGGGTTGAAAATACACTGGAGAACTGATCTCTAAGCATGTTAGCCATAGTCTCTGCATTGCTAATGGCTTCCCCATCAACCTCAAAAGGCCCAACAGAGTGTTTCATTTTTCTCTTAGAGTTCGCCTAAGAGAAAAAAGCCTTCGGATTCGACCTTACCTCCTCAACCACCTTACCCTCAGTTTTTAACTGGACATATTCAATGGAGGCCTTAATCTTATATGTCCAACTTTTTTTGGAGACTACCCACAATTACTGGATTCGATCCAACTCATTTCTAGTGAATTGGAGAGCTGACATAAAAGAGCTTTCTGAACAAGAAAGGGGTCTATACATTGTTATAATAGACAGATCAAGCCCTCGGATGTGACCAATTAAGACCTCTGCTTCTCCATTCGACATTTGTACACGACTAATTTGCAAATCATTCCTAACATATAGGCATGCACCCACATGTGGGATTATGGGATAATCAGAACGTATCCTATCATAACGAACTAAATTGAAACCAACTATGGTTAGTTCCTCATCTAAGACCCCTGGCCGAAGTCAGGTTTCTGTTATTGTTAAGGTTTAAAAAGTAGCACCGCCAACTAAGTGGTGGAGAATAACGTCTACCATCAAATAAATAATGACAGGAGGTTGTCTGTTGGGTTGCCAATAAACATTTTCAATGGTGGGAATAATAGTAGTAGTAGAATGATTGGATTTCTGATTTTCTTTAGTATTAACTCGTGTAAGTAGCAGTTGTCTAATTAGGTTGGCAAAAACTTTGGGAGGTCACTGGGACACTTTTCAAATCAGTAGAGGCGCTAAAAACGCAAGATACAAAGCGCAATATCGGACAAAAAACGTTTCTAAGGTTTCAAAAAGTCTAATGTAAAATAGAAAATTCTAGAGAACGAAAGATAAGTCCAGATATAGCTTTCTTCAGCTACAAAGTGATTTTTAAGCATGTTTATGAGCAACATTGTGACAGTTTATAATAATGCAATGCTAAATGAACCATTCTGGTGAAGAACGGATGACCTGGAACTCGAATGAAATCCCTTAACAAAGAAGTATGGAGCCTCAAAAGAGCAAGTAACTCCCCAAAATTTGACGGTGACGTCATCTTCCTGCCTTGCTTCAATGTGGCACCAGGTCAAACTAGGGTTGGCCGTGCCGGCAACTCAACTGGGAGCATCGTGAAGGAGCTTAACGTGAGCAAGTGCACTGTCTACCGGGTCAGAAAGTGTTTGGCGAACAACACGGACCTCTCTGACAAGCCTCGGTCAGGCAGGCCGGTGAAACTCCGCCCACAGGTGGTCAAGACGGCGTTCTAGGCCAACCCATCCATGAAGATGTCTGTTTTGGCCAAGAAGAAGTCCGTGGACCCCTCAACAGTGTCCAAAGTTGGGAAAAAGGCCGGCGGGCAATCTCTGTGATTGACAAAGAGACCTCTTTTGACTGAACGTCATCAAGAACTCCAGCTTGAGCAGTGCCAGAAGATTTTAAATGACTTCAAGCACAACGGCGACCGCGGCATTTTCTTCTCCAATGAGAAGACATTCACCGTCGATCCGGTCTTCAAGAAGCAGAACGACCGATTCGTCTGCTTTGGGGACAAGACCAGCACTGTCTGTTGTGTCTCCAAGACCAAGCATGCGGCCTCGGTGATGATACTTGGTATCTTGGCGTCCACAGGGGACAAAATGATTTGGTTCTGATCGGGGTACCGGCTCAATGGCGCCGACTACTTGACAATCTTGAAGACCAAGGACAAGTCCGTGGAACACCTGAAGGTCTCCGTCGAGAAGGAGTGGAGGGCCATGCAGAAGGCGTACGTTCGGCAGGTATGCCGGTCCTTCGGGCCCCTCGTGGAGGCCGTGATTGCTGCCAACGGAGGTGAAATTCACAAATAAGTTGTGCCCATATATGTATTTTCTTGCAATAAAAAAATCAAACATGTGCTCCTTCACCTCCATGATTCTCAATTTAAAATTGGTCTCGAGACTTTTTCATGACCCGGTAAACCTAGCCTTTGAAGTTAGATTGGAACCGGCTGGTGCTGTTACTTTCTGATTTTTCTGACAACCTTGACTTGGAAAATTCATTTGATCCCACTAGACAAAATGCGTTAAATTAAAGTTGTCAAGTTGTCAATTTCAATTTACCGGCTTTTTGAAGCTCGTGGAAACCTGATAGATGTTGGTAGAGACTAAAGTAAGAAAATGGCAATGCCAACAAGCTCGGTGCCAAGAATCTCATTGGTTGCCATCAAAATTAACGAGATGACCTTAGCACGTTCTTCCAATTTTGAAGTCTTGATTACCCATGTGTTTTGCATCATCATGCGCATTCCTTTGACGTTAATGAGGTCCAAGGTCAGTTGATATCGGATATTCATTGCATACATGTTGGACACAAACTTTTCTCATTGGATGCATGTTTGTTTTCGTTTCAAAATAATAAGACTTGGAAGGGGATAGTTGAAATCTAATAGAGGATTTTTCTTAAACACGACATGGAAAGGTTTGCAAATATTGGAACCTTGAAGAGAACCAATGAAATGCGAAGCACCGAGAAAACGGTCTTGTCACAGACGAGCTCATTTTTGTTGACGCTGCCATTTTCTTCCTTTAGTCTCTAGATGTTAGCATAGAGAAACAACAAAAAAGGGTAAAAATCGACTTTGTAGTGCTTTTACTGAAGCTGAATCGGTAACCAGTGAAGAGTGCAAATCCAGTCAATTGAAAAATGACTTGCCATACCTTTACAGCCGTTCAGCTCTCACCCATCAAATCTGAAAACGAGTCCGCTTGGCTAACCCCCATCGCACTCTCTGGGCCTTGCTTCCTCTAGGATTTTAGCATAGCAGAGTAAAAATCGAGTTTATTTTGCCTTTTTATTGCAGCTGAATCGGCAATCAGAACAGTGCACCTCCAGCCGATTGAAAGCAATACCTCTACAATTAGAAACAATGTCCTATCAGCCGTTCAGCTATCACCCATTTGCCATGAAAACGAGTCCGCCTGGTTAGCTAGCATAGCACTCATAAGGGATTCCTTCCTCTATGATACTGGTATAGTAAGAAGTTACATGTTTGCGCCAAAAATGATTTTTTTGCGATGCGAAAAATCAAATGGACCACGGTGTGAGATGGCTTTGTTGAGTGTTAACCCTCCACAAAACGGTCCAAAATCAGGGAATATACTCCATTTTTATGAAAGTTTCTTTTATTTACATGACTTAATTATTTGTGACTTTTAGGCAAGTCAAAGTGTCGTAGGCAGGGGTGGTAACTCGGTGGTGGTCGCAAAGGGTGACTGCATTATGTGGAAACTTGTGGCATTTACGTACATGTGATTTATCTTATAATATACAAACCCTCTCTTGCTGTCGTACTAAGCAGCACTCTTTTTCTACTCTCAGCTTAAGGGTTTAAAAAATTGTAGTGTGCAATATCAGAAAGAAGGTCTGGACTTTTGTGTCAAACTATGAGCCCATTTCTTCTAGTATTCATCTTTATGAAATCTTCAGAGAGATCATAAAAATTCGAGAAAAAATGGAATCTGTGGAATCTGGAGACCCTCAAAAATTGGAATGATGGGCTCAAGTTGAAAAGAAATCGTGATAATCTAGCCACAATGGCACTTTTCTGATGGTGCTATTGTCTCGCAATCAAAGAGTTTAGCCCTGAATGACAGAAAGTGACGGGTTGAATTCAAAGATGAAAGTAAGGCAGTGCGTTTAGAAAGGAAGAAAGAAGCCAAAAATGCAGGGTGTCTGCTCTCCTTTCTAACTCCAGGGTAGCTCACCTTGGGGACCCCCATGTCAGAATCACTACATAAACCCCAAAAACTGTTTATTGCATCAATGGCCACTAATGCTTAAACAACTGAAAGTATCTAATAGCTTAACCATTCCTTGATCACACTGAATGTATTTGCATGCCAAATATGTTTGAAATGATGACAAATTTTCAATTCTAAATGAGTCACTTTTTGAGAGACAGGCCCAAGCTTGATGATGAGGAGCATGTATATGGGTTAAGAAATTGGACTAAATTCCTTGGAAAAAACTTACTAAGGATAAAGGGCAAGGTGTGTGGAAAAGAGGCTGAATTAAGTAAATTGTCATTACTGCACTTTTATATTGATTTCATTGTGTCGCTAAATCTCAAATTGTCGGCTGCAATTTTACTTCCGCCATCATCCCAAGATTTCAAAAAAGCCACGTCCCAAGGATCTAAATTTCAGCCACACTGAACTAGTTACTCTTTTCTTCTTTTTGAAGACTTGTTAACTACTTTTGCAAATGTTATTGCATTAGGTATGATACATTTTGTCCCTTGGCCATTTCGTTTGGATGATCAAGTTCAAAACTTGAGCTAGTTTAACATTTACAAAATAGCGATTTTCATATTTTGCACTTTTGTTTGCAAATAGTTTGTTGAATAAACGTTGCCACGATTTGGATAAATGCAATGCTAAATGAAAGACCATTGGTTTTGTTTGTTTGTTTGTTACGAAGTCAAATGGCAGCTCTCTCGCTCGGCCTGCCATCTGAATGATGAGTGTCCCAATGGAGTGATATTCCCGCTTCGTCATCACAGCCAACAGTAATTATTACCTCACCCTCGGGAATGACCGCAGGTTCGCCCATTTAAGCTGTTAAGGCAACAACTTATGCTGCAATTAAATACCGCAAAGAAGCTTGAACTTGGCTACCCTGGGATCGAACCAGGATTCGCACATTGGAAAGCGTATGCTCTACCAATACGGTACCCCAGCAAGCCTCATTAAGTGCAATATTTGACAGTCAGAAAAGTGCTTGAGTTACAGATGCAAGTTTTGGTCGGCCCTAGTCATGACCATACTTTATTAACGCTCTGTTTCTNAGAAGCTTGAACTTGGCTACCCTGGGATCGAACCAGGATTCGCAAATTGGAAAGCGTATGCTCTACCAATACGTTACCCAAACAAACCTACTTTTCGTTAAAGATATTTGAAATCTATTGTTTTTTTTTTGCTGAAACGGCTTAAAATGCACAATCAATTGCATAAAAATGTTAAATATTGCTCTGAAACTTGCAAAATTAGCAGATGCAATATATTTACAGAAAAAAATTCGGATGTTTAAGTTTTTTTTGCAAAATTTGTACAATATTCAGGATGCAAGTTTTGGTCGGCCCTAGTCATGACCATACTTTATTAACGCTCTGTTTCTTTTTTTGGCGCTAACGTTTGTTTAGCTCTTTCCTTGCAGCCACAACAGTCACAATTTCGTTGCGAACTTACCATCGCTCTTAATCAAGTGAACTAATTCGGATTCCGGGCTGGGGATAGTCTCCATGAGGCTTCCATTGAACTTGTTGATCTTGCACTCTTTTGCCGAGGCATTGAAGGTAAACAAGGTGCAATTGTTTGACCTCAAGCAATGGAAATTGCACATTTCAAGGCTGTTAGGAAATATATATTGGAATTTTGAATCAATTCATTATTGATTGATTGATTGATTTTTGAAATCAATTTACCTTTGTATCCCGAACATTATCCTTTCCGGTGACCAAGTGTCTATAACAACATGCATCAAATCGAAAAGTTTATGCTTGGTTAACCCATGGGCTGACAGAAAACTCGCACTCAATAAGAGTGTTCTCCACATGATTGTCAGATGTGCACTAATTCAGCTCGCCATGACGATTTTGAACAATGTCCTTTTTGGGTGAAGTACAGAGGTTTCAGGGTTTGGTCAATTTTGAAGTATGAGCTGCCATTTTCGTGGCTCATTCGCTTCAAGCCTTAACCTTTCATCAAATTTGCTACAGCATCTAACATTTGAAATTATCAGCTCTGATTGGTGAATGAAGAAGGCAAAGTGACCAAAGGATCGAGCGATCAATTGGATCAACCACGAAAATATCTGGCATTGGCATTGAGACATCAGGCTAGTAATCAGTATCATATGTCATTTGCTCAGACATGACTCCCACCATTAGAAATAAGTGCGAAAATAACACTGTGATTTAAGTACAGCCAATCGGAAAATTAAAGAAGCCCATGGCATTTGAGTCCGAATTGTTAATTCAGACGCACATTACAATAATGCCTCCACATCCTGGAGGTTGAAAAGTAGAAGTAGATTAAAAAGTTGTAAAATCTGCATCTGAATATTAGATAGACAAGGCAAACAATAGGGTGCCTGCGGCCATGTAGACCTTTCAAGGCTAAATTGGAGTAGACCATAAGGTGAGAGGAGAAAATAACATCTATAGAATCCAGTATCCTCTTATAAATATAAAAAAAAAATAGTTCTTCATTGATTATTCTCATTTCAAGATTGCAAAAACTTGGCCCATATAAACGTCTATTGTGACATGCTGGTCAGATAATACATATCTTATCACCAGAACGACCTTTCATTACACTTTACTTCAATGCCATAAAATCGAATAATATAAAATCTATAGGGGATGTTCCTCTCGCCCCCCTTCAAAATGTAAATAATAACAAATGCTGGCTTTGGGAGGCAAAACGAGATTGGCTATGCACTATGTGTGTTAGGAAGGTGTCTGATGATCTTTCTCAAGAACAACCATGGATTGAAAGAAAAGAACAATGCATTTCAGTTTTGAAATTTTATTTTATATTATATGCCATTTTCTGTACTGTAACAGAATGAGGGCCGAAAGCCACTCAAGGTGCAGTGAGTAGATTGGTTAACATCATACTGGTTTTGTATTTCACATAAAAAAAGGGATTGGAGCTAACGCAGTAGCTCGATTTAACATCTCCCTACAGTACCTAATTTATTATTTGGGGCGTAAATGTGACTTCCACAGTAAAATACTATCAAAGCAAGCAGGCAATTCTAAGCCAAAAAAAATCTTTTATCGCTGAAGGGAAGTCTGTTTTTGAATATTTCTATCATGACCATTTTAAGGCGTTTATATATAGAAGAAAAAATCAACATGTGTCAAATCTCTTACTCTTTTTTTCTCAAAAGAATGTCGAAAATAATTCTCATATTTTTAATCAATTGAAATTCAATACGTGCTGATGAAGCATGTGTAAAACATGCTTTCGGGAATTTGGCCGCTAGTAAAAGCAGCTTTGAATTGTAAATTGTTCATTTACAACTGCTTCATTTTAACATAAGATTGGCGGAAAAGTGAGTGTTATTTTGGAACAGAATGATGAAGGTGTCATGTACTTTTAAAATGCTAAATCATGAACCAGTTTGCTATCATGTCGTGGCATTTGTTTCTTTAAAGAATAGCGCCATGTCTTTGGGTTATATCTACAATCCCCAAAAACGTTTTTTGTTTTTGGACAATCGTCAAAAAGAAAAGAAAGGACTCTTTGGCAACATATTAATGTTTCATTATCAATGCTCCCAACAGGGTCTTTGCAACATCTACCACGTCAGGTTGTCAGCTGACGCCTTTAGCTTCTAGCCCTCCAACCCTCTCCCTCTTCCCAATCACCCCTCCCTTCCTTTCCCCCCTCAATGGCCATAATGATTTCCCTTTTTTGGGTCGGATTGAACAACTCGCGAGGAACCAGCATCGGCGGCAACAGCGGAACAACAAGTGGAGGAGAGGAGGGAATCAACCAGTGTCGGCCTGCTTCCTGAACTGTCATGGACGGGCGAACATGCCGCGAGTGGGTGGTGAGGGACGGGGTCTCAACAAGATCCCAGGACACGCCTTCACCTTCTTATCCGACACGTGGGTCACCGAGGAGAAACACGAGAGTTGCTTTCCTGGCAAACAGGGCTTCGTGGTCCATACCAGGAAGCCCGCTGGGAGTGGTCGGCCCTGCAGAGGGTTGGAGCTCTATATTACCAAACGCCTTGAGCCCACCCCTCTATCGTCCTCTCCTCATCACATAGCTGTGGACGCCCGAGGCTTCACCATCATTGGCGTTTACTTTCAGCCCACCACAGACTATGATGATCTCGTCTCCGACCTCACATCCATCCTTCAGAGGGTGAAGAATCCGGAAAATGTCGGAAAAGTTGTAGAGTGGGAAAAGTTGGTGGTGTCTTCAACATCCGTCCAGACTTGAGTGAAATCTCCGAGCTCGCCCAGATCCTGAGCCAATGGAGAATAAATCTGCGCTCCGACCCGGGAGTCCCAACATACACCGGTAATCATGCATTTTAGGGACCTGAAGAGTGAGGGCGCTCATTTGTATAGGTGGGCTAGCGGCATTAGCACCCATTAGCTGCGTGAAGCAAGGATGAGATGAAGCCCCGCATAGAGCTTGCAGTTAAGGGATTCACCAGAATTTTAATATGCCCTACAGGTGACGAAGTTGGAGACATACCCACCAAGCATGATCTAGATCGCAGGAGGGCAAATGCGCTCCAAAAAGGGGTGAGCTTGATGTTTTAGTGCGAGTCTTCAGAGTAACTGGCGCTAAAGTATCCTTATTTGTAGAAGATGACACGAAATGTTGAAAATATTTAGATGTGCATGAAAAGAGTTGAAGGGACAATTCAGAGCATATTTTTAACTTTTCCCTTCCTGTTTACAAAAATTTAGAGTGAAGATGAACTTATCAGGCATAGTGGAAGAGGTCCAGGGCTGCCCAGAAGAACACCATCCCCTTTTGCAGCTCTGTTAGTCAGACCAAAAATGTCTGTCTGGCTAAGTTCAGGTTCAAAGATGAACATTGGCTGTTGATTGTAGAAAGTTTACCTTATTTCATTGCTGAAAAAGAATCGTCCATGGACCTAGTCTTAGACAACATGGTTTTAGTTTTTGAGGAAGTTCGCTCCAATTTAGCAATACCTGAATGTGTTCTGAAAGGTGGGATACGGATGAAAATTCTAAAATATATAGGAAGAATTAGTTCAACAGAAGCTGTAAATTAGCAAAAAGGCTTACGAGCAATTCGAATCCTTTTGATCTATTGAACGATCTTGAAGCCATAGATCAAGTTCAGGCCAAGTTTCCATCATCTCTGAAGCTAGCTCACGTTGGTCCAATTTTCAAAGGGGGAGATAAATCGCTCCCCATTAACTTCGAATATTGCAAAGGTGTTTGAGAAGATCATTAAGTACCTAACTGATTGAACATACAGAACATATTATTGAGAAACTAGGGAGTCATGAAGCAGTTGATGTTGTCTGTCTTGATTTTGCCAAGGTTTTTGATGAAGCTGATCATGGCCTTTTATTGAATAGGCTTCATGAGATTCGTTTGAAATCGTTTAAAATGAAATTCTATCATAGCTGACAGTGCTGCATTGACTTTAAAGATTGGAACTAGAAACACTTTGTTGCATCAGGTCCCAACAAAATGGATCATTTGTGACCAAAGTGATTGTATACTTTAGGCACTTAATGGTTATGTAGCGTATGGTTTCTAACTCCTAGTGGCGTCTCAGCAAAGAGATAGAACTAGACGAGTGAACCCAGGAATTTTGAGATGACAGTCAAATTGGGGTTTCAAATAGACGGGAGTCGTTTGTCAGCTAGTGCCTTCATTTCATAGAATGAGACCAATAATCTATCAGCACATCATTTGCACTTTTGATCATTACCCTTCAATTTTGGCCTTGGTGGTCTTGCTCATAGAATTTCTCAATAAATGAAAGTAAATGTTAAGTAAAATAGATACATTTTTCGTCTTGAACTGGGTAATCATGGGTTTTAGGGGACCTGAAAAGTGAGGGCGCTCGCATGTACAGCAATGTAGGAGGAGAGCACTACTTTTGGCTCTTGCCTGACTACCTTTGACAGCTTATATGCGTTGCTATAGGTGCCTTTAATGATCTTCCTCGTTTGTCAGGGTGGTCAAAATTTTAGTAATTAATGTCTTTAAGAGATTGAGCTTCATTCATAATGGATATATATGATATGCATGAATTGAAAGCCGAAGATGCATCCTATTCCTGGTAAATTCATCTTGACTCTAATTTTTTGTAAATAGGAAGCCAAAAGTTAAAAAATTGTTCTGAATTGTCTCTTCAGCTCTTCCATGCACATGTTTTCAAGATTTTGATTCTTCTTCTACAGATAAGGACATTTTAGCGCCAATTACTCCAATCACGCCAATGACTAGCACTAAAACAGCACGTTCACCTCTTATTGAAGCGCCTTTTGCCCTCGTGCAATCTAAATTTGCTTGGTGGGTATGCTTCCAAATTTATCACCTCTAGCGCATATTAAAATTCTGGTGGATCCCTGAATCTGTGTGGATCTATGCGTGGTTTCATCTCATCCTTGCTTCATGTCTTACTCCTAACTCCTAGGGTGCCCTAATGCCGCTAGCTCACGTAAATCAATAGGCGTCCGCACTCTTCAGGTTCCCTAAAATCCATGATTACCTTGAACTGCCGGGATTCCAATACCACTGGCGGTATAGAAGTCCGCAAAAAAATAAATGAAAAAAGACCATTGCATTCAACAAGTGGCTGTGGTCTTTTTATCTGGATAACGCACCATTTTCGCAAATTTGTAACATTGTAAACGAGTATTACTTTTATGATGATTTGGGGTCCAGAAAATGGATCCTTGAACAAAAATTATTTTTGTGAAATATTTTTGCTCTTTTGTAGGGTTAGGTTTAAAGTCCACCACATTAGGAAGATTCTAACTTCCTTGAAAGTAAAAGGCTATTGTTGGTAATATATCATTTTAGGAGCTATAAGCTAACCCAGGGATCTAATTTGCAATTAGGAGTAGAAGAGACATTATTTTGATCAAATGTCTTTGAAAAATACATGGTAAGGTCCTATAAGTCATTTGTTTTAAACAAATATTGAGTTACCAACCTTCATCCCAATTTCCTCCTAAATTCTACGCATAATATGACCTTTGCTTGGTTTTAAATGCCGTTTTGGAGACAATTTAGATTGATGTTCTTGTCAGCCATATGTCCAAGGCTTCTTTAGGCTGTCAAAATCAGATTTGCTCCATGACAATTATAAAATTTTGTATGCCGTTAGGTGCCACATTAGAGACTGATGTATCAAATGGTGAAACTTACGGATAAAATAATGCAAACAAGACTTTTGCGTTAAAAATTATATTTTTACTTTATGAACGACAGCACGTTTTCTCGACAGTTTTTTTACTTACTCGTACTTATTGTGGGAAGTAATTCCCCAACTGTTGGCCAACTTTCTTCATTTTAAGCTAAGCACAACACATCCTACTATGTGTGTGATGAGTAGGGGTAGGAAAGATTATTTTTTAGGTTAACAAGTTTTTATTTATTTTGGTCATTTTTTGGGAAAACAAAAACTTTTTCATTTTAACCATAAAATAACCCAAAACCGATGATTTGCAGGAGAACTACAGAATTTTGGTCATGTTATGAAGTTTAGGTCTTAAAAAAAAGATTGGCCCCTAATTTCTTTCCAACCTGTATAGTACATTTCATATCATATGATAGCTTTTGCACAGCGCTATTTTGTCCTGGACTATGATTTCAGGATGCTGCGAAGTGTGATTTTCACTTAGAAGTCATAGATATGAGTTTGTATGGAAATTCAATTTCTTGCTGACATATATTTCTCAACCCCAAGAGCAAGAAGATCGTAAAAACATTAATCGTGAAAGTTTTGCCTGAAAAATCACCAAAATAGTTGAATAACCAAACAAATTTTAAAAAAACTTTTTTATAACTTTTTTAAAACTTATTTAAAAACGTTTTCATAGCTTATCTTTACGTTTTTGGAAATTATTTTGCCTGATTTTCATAAAGTTAAAAACAACTATTTTGACCAAAAAGCAAACTATTTTTCCGCCCCCTGGTTATGAGCAATTGGCAATATTTCACATTTCATTAAGGAACGCATTTTACTGAGTTTTTAAACTTGCAATCAGTTTTTTAAAGGGGAGTGGATTTTTACACCAGGTAACGTTCAGTACTACTTCCTAGGTCAAGGGTTGATTTAAAAATCCCACCTCTTTTGAAATCCTTAAATGGTCATCAAAGACGATGCGAAAAAACAAACTATTTTTCCGACCCCTGGTTATGAGCAATTGGTAATATTTCACATTTCATTAAGTAACGCATTTTACCGAGTTCTTAAACTTTTAATCAGTTTTTTAAAGGGGAGTGGATTTTTACACCAGGTAACGTTCAGTACTACCTCCTAGGTTAAGGGTTGATTTGAAAATCCCACCTCTTTTGAAATCCTTAAATGGTCATCAAAGACGATCCGAAAAACCTGCATATAACTGAATTGAACAGAAGCAAAACTATTCGATCTTTTAGCTCCTGTACAAATTCAATTCAAGGAAAAAGAGTGAATCTTAGATCGTACTTTACTACATAATTTGAATCTTTTCTTGATCTAAGATTAACCCATTGGCTTTAAAGGTTGGGCCGAGGTTTCTCCCTTCAATTTTCTTAATGAATCAAATGGCACCCGAAAACCTCTAAAAATGGTTCTCAGTATCAAAAACCATTCAATTCGCCAGATGGGCTACAAAAAATGTAATGTTACGTCACGTCCAGTATTGTATTCATATCAAATGAGACACTTTCTTGAAGGCATTCTCAATAAAATGTGATAAATAAGTCAATGCAAGCAAGATATACAGGCTCTGTATTATAACATGTGCAAATATGGGAATAACCGTATTATTTGTCCACGTTTGAGATTCGACCACAAATCGAGGACATTGAGTTGCATTGGATTAAATAATATATATAGCATATGCATTAGTGTCATTGACAATATTCTCCATGTTGTCATAAATATAACCGTCTTAAGATTTTTCATCTACAGTCTCAACACTTCAAAGACAACCTTTGGTACATACATGGAGTAGGTGAAGACATCAGAGCCCGAGCGTTTTACACAGTATATCTGGCCAAGAGAGTAGATTTCACACCACAGAGGTTTGATTTCTCAGAGCACCCATAACGTCCACGTCATTCTCATCATCACTGGGATCTGCTCCTTCGACCCCATTACCCATCAAAGCCATTTTCTCGAACAGATCATTTGTGGATTTATTCGTGCGGTCAGCCGAGTGACTTCGCGGGCGTGTGAAACGGAACGCAGGCTTTCCGGGATGACCAGCCGAAGTAGGAGACCCGCTTGGCGAGAGTAAGTTTGTCGAGCCGGTACTAGGGTGAGGGGAGCCCCGAGTTGAGCGCGGCATATGGAGTAGCTTGCGTGCAGTGAGACGGTCACGCGCAAACCGATCCAGCCTAAAGGGGGCACAAACTTGACTTTAATGGGGGAAAAATTGAATTTCAAAAGCACACTGAGTAATTGCATCAATTGAGTAATAATAACACACATAGAGAACAACACTTTGGCTCAAAGATTTCTTCGTGATTAATAAGGAACACTGAATTAATAGGTTTAAGTTTGTCATGAAAGGTTTAAGTTAACAAGCTGCAAGGGGGAAACAACATTCACTTAAAATCACCTCTAAATATTTGTGACGGATGGACGGTGTTGCATAAATCGTCTGAAAGTAATCCCAACCATTGGCAATATTGTTTCAGAAAGCGCATTAGTGACAAAATTCAGACACGCATTTCAGGCTTAAAGGTTGGTTTGGTAACTTAAAACTCACTTGCCTTTATTTCTAACCATCAAATAAATTCAAGAAGATGCAGTTTGATGAATGTTCCATTTTGGCCCATTAGTTGCTGACTCTGTTAATTAGTCCAGAAATATCAAATAGGTTCTCTTTCTCTTGCAAGGCATAAAAAGTTATAACAACAGTTCACCTTATGAATGAATGACCTGCCAATAATGAAAAGGTTTTGTGAAACTGTTGCTTGATCTGCTAAGAAAAATATTTTCAATGAAGGAACACTAATAATAAAACTGAACAAAGCTCTCTAACAGAGGTTTCTGAAGCTTTATCTGATATTCTAGTGACACAATTGAAGTCTTGAAATTGTGGACGAAAAATATACAATCTGAATTACGCCCATCCCCAAATCCCCAAGGTTGGATTGGTAATTTCATGAGTGAATGGATCCTTTTACCTGAATGCATCACTCTCTTTCTCAATTGGAGGTGTTCCAGTACGAGGGTGGGGTAAAGTTGAGGTGGAGTTTTGGTCATTGGACCCAGAGTTGAGTTGAGTGAAAGACTTCCTCATTGAATCTGGCGTATTTCGCTCCCGTCGGACATCAAATCCTGAAGCCATGGATACTCTAGGACTTCTCCTCCTCAATTGCTGAAATGGTTGAGAAGAATTAGGGCATCAACCATGTTATACCACTTCAAAACATCAAGATAGAACTAGACAGTCCCCTCTTTTGAGGAAAAAAGCAATCATCTATGGTAGAATGGACTGTTTCAAAATACTGGTTTGGGTTGAGACAAAAATACAAGGCTTCAAAATCTAGGGGTCTCAAGCATGGCCAAAAGGAATGAAAGTTTGGAAATGAAGTGGACAGGGATGCAGTAGGTTGCACATCATCCTATTTAATCAATTTTTATTGCAGCTCTTGATGCCTTCCAAAAACCCATTCCTAAAAAAACTTTGAATGGAAGTATTTCTTTATGTACTTTTAATGAATATCAGAAGGTTGAAATTTAGTACTTGCTCAATGGTTATTAAAGCTTTCATACTTCAATTTCAACCAATAGCTTTAGGCAAGTGGATGCTGGAAGTTTTCACAAACTGTACGATTTCAAAACAAATTTACAAAATTACCAAAACACCTATTTCAAAACTAGATGAGGATATCATTCTCAAACAGTTTCATGAAGTCCGTCAAAACTAGAGTCACGGTTTGTAACGTTAAAATTGGACAACATGATGGATGGGCTACTCACACAAATATCATTGTTCGCTTTGATCAATCACAATGTAACTCTGATGAACGGAAGATGCGGAAAAAATGTGTAAAATGTAACTATTTGATGGACACTTTGGATTCATTCATTGAACTTTTGACTCAAAACCCGAAAAAAAAAATCAGCTTTTCTTTGCACCAAGAAACGAGACAGCTCCTCACGCAACCTCTTCATTTCTGGGAGGTCACTTGGTAATAATAAGCTACTGCTTGAAGAAGTCGATATTTTCAAAAATATGAATTACACAGTTTTACTTACTTCTGGTGTGTTACTTGACATCCCCGTGGTACCCGTGAGATTCATGCCGCCCATGTTCTTGGGCAATCTGAACAATGGTTTTAACGCGGATGACACCACAGGCTTCTTGCGGATAGGACATTCCTCAGTAGACGACAACAGCCAGAAAGTGTTGACCAGACCCTTGCCTTTCATCTCAACAGGTCCCCTGCTCTCGGTAACGTAACCACCCAGTCTTTGAAGCTCGGAGTTGCAAGTGGGAGAGATATGGATCTTCAAAGGTTGTCCCGTGGATTCCATCCGGGATGAGGTGTTGACTGTGTCGCCAAAGAGGCAATACCTAGGCATGGCGAGACCCACTACACCCGCCACCACCGGACCTGTTTGAAAGCATAGGCAATGTTAAAAGACATCACCTTTGTTTGCTGATACTAAGCGAAATTTTGCAACACAAACTAAAAAATAATGAACAACTTTGGTCAAACTCTGAAAAGTGGAAATGTGACTAACAGCCTTGGAATGTCTGAAAGCTTTGAAGAAACCGAAAAAACACCTACATTTTAACAACAAAGAACCTACCTGTATGCATTCCAATTCTCAATTTGAGTGTGTCATTGGGCCTATGACTAATTTTGAAGCTTTTGACAGCTGACAATAACTCAAGGGCAAGAGAGGCAACATTGCCAGCATGCTGGTCACTTCTCTCTGGAAATCCAGACACCACCATGTAAGCATCTCCTGATGAAAGATAACAAGATACATGATCAATTTGGCTGGTTTGTTGACCAATGTGCAGTTGTTACCTATGGTTTCTACTTTGTACACATCAAAGCTCTGAATAATCTCATCAAACTGAGAGTAGAGCTCATTGAGGAATTTGACCACTTGGAGCGGAGTTGACTCAGAACACATGGAAGTGAACCCAACAATGTCAGAGAAGTAGATTGTGCAGCCCGTGAATGTCTCAGGCTCAACCGCCACCCCATGAGTCAGCTTCCTAGCCACCGAAGGGGGTAACATGCGATGCAGGAGATCCTCTGTCTTCTGTTTCTCCTCAAAGAGTTGGCGGGTTCTATCTGTGACTAGATCCTATGTAAAAGTACTTATCCATTATATGGAGAATTATTTGAAACACGGTACGTCAAGTCCCTCCTAGGCACTTCCGAGAATTTTTTCTGAGGCGACCAAGAAACTGGCAATGGTCACACCCTATCTGTTATTTTGGGCTGTCCCTTTTCATACCGTAAAGATCCACCACCGCCTTAACCGTGTTCCTGGTGACAATACCAAATCAAAATACTTTGAATCTATTTTAAAGGACACATTGGCATCATAAGTATTTGGTAATAGTTTGAATGAGCACTAGTTGTTTATGTGTCGATGTTTCTTGAGGATCGTTTTGAGTGAGTTAAAAAAGCTTGGCTACGTGAACAAATATTTCAAGGCGTTGTACGGTAGCTTTTTCGAAAAGAAGTGGGATCGAGCATTTATTAAGTCAGTCAGGCGCCAGTGCTCACCTCGAGATTGTTTGAGTATTTCTCCAACATTTCCACCATTTGGTCCATGATATTTGCCTTCATGCCATTTCGCATGGCCTTCAAACGATTGCGTATGGTGGGGAAGTCGGGCCTGGACTCCGGCCATTCACTCCAACAATCGGCCATGACATCTTGAGCAAAAAATAACCAAGTTCATGAGACATATTAATAGGATGGTAACATTATATCTACCTTTAACATAAGAGGGACAAGTGTAATCCAATTCCGTGTCTTCCAGCATTTCAATGTCTGGTCGCATGTAAGCGACTCCATCGGGATTCTTGACTCTATTGACAATTTCAGTGGCCGTCAGGACCGTGTCTCCATACGGACCTTGTCTTCCGTATATTTCAAATAAGATGATCCCAAAGGAGTACGAGTCACCTGAGGGGAAAATGGAGGTAAAATGATCATTCTGATCTTGTGAACGAAAAATAATGAACCAAAACAATAAATACCCTTTTGAGTGCCTCTAATGGGGGTCTTATCGTCATTCATTAGCTCAGGAGCCTTCCACAACAAACCAAAGGCTTCAGATTCTGCTTTATTCTCCTCGGTAGAACCCCATTCCAAATCTGGAGCCCCTTCTGCTGATAATCTCAGTTCGTGCAAGCCAAAATCGGTGACTTGCAGAGTCCATCTTGAAAATCAAACAATCAAAGCTCATTGAAAATATTCATCACGTTTCGTTGCGAGCTCTAAATTAAGCCTTCATCATTACCTGCTCGTGACAACGCAATTTGAACTTTTCAAGTTTCCATGCGTGACAATGTCACTATTATGAAGGAAAATCATGCCCTTCATCAGGTCGTGGATCAGCGAGGCCACAAACATGGGATCCAATTTGATGTCTGGATTCTCCAGGATGTCTTGCAAGGCTCCACGGGCACAAAAATCGGTGATCAACATAATACAATGGGACTCTACACATGCACCAATGAAGCTAAGGGAAACCAAAAAAGGAAGATATGAAAACCATTTGATATCGATTCCATTATGGATGTTATTTAAGGGCCACATTTGCATTTTGTCTCTGATGACTTGCACACTTTACCTTGTCACATTATCATGTCTGAGTTCGCGCATGAGTTTCATCTCTTTCATGACCTCTCTAGATATGTCTTTCTTTTTCTCGTAATGCAACTCCTTGATCCGGACAATTGATCCCCGGAAACGAGCTGTCTGACACGTGGTTCCATAACCACGAGACTCACCGCTCATTACACTTCCCAAACTTTGCTTGGAGGCACATGGGTGGAGACCCCGGTACCCCTATTTGGTAGAGAAAGGAAAGAATGTGGGACATGAGAGTTGTTCAAACTTTGTTATTGTATGTTATTTTTCTTGAAGTTTTAAGTTTGAACAAAATGAATCAAATTTCTTACTTGTAAACAATCGGGATTGATCTTCCATAAAAGGCCCTCGATTTCTTGTTCGATCTTCCATTTTCGATAGAAGCTCAAAGTTATGATAATCACGATGAAAAGTAAAGCTGGAAAAAGGCCCGAGATGAAAATACGGTAAGTCTCAAAAATCTATAACCGATCACATGCTTGAGGCCACACTAACCTCCGAGAACCCCCGTAGCGATCTCGGTTCGACCTTTCGTCCTTGGGCACTTGCTTCCATCATAACCACAGTGGGGTTCATCTACTGGTTTGTGGTTGCCAGGCCAATCAATGTTCACTTTTGGAGAGTAAGTGATATTGGTTGTATTTTGAGGAGTGTTTTCCGAATGAAACTCTCCAACCTGGGAAGAATGAAATATGGAACAGTAAATTAATTCTACAGGAAAGCTCTAAGGCACTCTACTGACATCTACCGGATATTTTCCAAGGAGGCAAATATTATTAAGGGCAAAAGTGCGGTTGTGAAAACAATAGAAGAATCTGCTTCAACAAGAATTAGGGAAAAATGTCAAGAATGATAATCAAGTTCCATAAGTTGAGCAAGTGGAGAGCTATGGGCTAAAATAAGTAATCAAGAATCATGTATTTGGGTATTGTGATTGTAAATTTGATTCTTGGAGTTTTGCCACTACAGGGTGTAAAGAAATTAAGGGCCTCCATGGCTGTTTAATAACATTATTTCTCCTTGCTCAAAGATTTCTTTGACATTAAACCACAAGCATTCCGTAACAGACACTGTTTGGTACATAGTGGCATATTACAAATGGTCTAACGCTTTCCTAGAAGCAATGAGTAACCCTCTGAGCCATTGCCGTCAAAATAATAAATTCAAGTGAGCACAGTCTTAAGGCCAAAACCAAAGATAAGGGCATCCTGAAGGCCGGCAAAGACCAAGAGACGTTGATGAGCCTTTCAGTGTTCATCCACAAACCATTTGAAAGTGGAGAATCTCAAGCAAATGCGCTAAATTCATTTTGAACAGACCGGACCAAGGGTCGAAATCTGGAATTTCAAGAGTCAATCTTTTGGTGGCCAAACATCAAACATCAGCCAATGACGTTTAAAATTAATTCGGATCATTCATGGTATGGCGCTAGGTTTTTCAATATGCCCTTTTGTTGAAAACTGCAGATTCAATATGATTAAGTTATTCTTTGAGTAGGGGAAATGATTTTCAGAGCAGCCCTTAATTTCTTTACACCCTGTAAATGACGGCCTAATAAGAGCAAACAATAGCGGAATTAGAATGAAAATTTTTTTTATTTTGTCACCACATTTACCGGACTTATTTAACTCCACTTTAGCCTAGCAATGATCTAATGAAGCTTTGAAATCTCATGGCAAAAATCACAAAATTAGATGAAATATTAGGTCAAAATGAAAAAATGGACTTTTTGGCGATAGATATCTTTGGTAAAAAATTGTATAGATGATGTTAAGAAAGTTAATTCTGATAACAAAAAAAAATTGATAAATTTTTGTGAGATTGTGAAGTGATTCTTCAGTATATACATGTAGTACCATTTATTTTGTTGAGCACCAATGCTCTCTAATAATCTTTCAATCTCAATTTACCTAGAAGCTGTAGTGAGTGACAGAGAGATACTTGACATGGCTTTTTATAATGCCCCTCCAGTTTGTTTCTAACAAAATAATCATTCCTTTTGTGGAATGAGGCTTGTTGCAAAAGATGGCTCCGTTTTGAACCTTTGGACCTTTTTCAAAAGAATTCATGACAAACCTTACCTTCACAGGGTAGTATCCGCAAGAGAATTTTGTTTTGTTGGTAATTCTGCTAACAAACGTGTAGTTGTGCTCCTTCAGTGCAAAGGCTGTGAAATTTCCTTCCGAGTCACCATTGTGGTTGATGCGGATGTAATTGCCAGAAATTGATTGGTAGCGCCCCCTATTGATAATTGCCCTTGTGATTCTGCGACCTAAAACAAAGACTCGCAACATTAAAAGGCTTGAGGTGCCGAAGGTAGGGATTTCATTGTGGGCTAAAGTCTTCATTATTAGTCTGCTGTTTCTTTCTGAGCCATTGCCTGTGTTGCATACATTGAACAGGGGCAAAGCGGCCATGTTTCGTACTCTAGAAAATCGGAATTGCAAATTGCTCCGCCAGGAGGAAAAGTGGCGTTCTATTGTGGTAAAGCTTTGGAACTTACCATCTCTGGAAAGCTGGTTTATCTCATCTTTTGTAATCATTAGACCCCGTGAGGTTTTCTCATCCTCAATCACTGAATGCAATGCCCGAGCATAGAGCATAACCGAGTCGTACAAATGGGCTGCATAAATTGGGATATGAATGGAGAAGAACCGCTCGAAAATGCCAAATGTCGGATCCTTGAAGTTGAAAGGCGGTAACTGGTTGTAGATCCGCACTTTCTTCGCAAAGTCGGTCGTGTCAACTCTGATGGGAAGTGAACATTTAACATGAAATAAAACTTTGGTGGAACAACTATTGCTGCCATGAATACAGCACCTGTAAGGAGATCCAGATACAACGATCAACGATCGCCATTGCAACAAAGCAGCAATGCCCATCTGTTCACAGGTCTCATAACGATTATCAGTCCTTCCTGCTGACACGGAATCTAGAATGAGAATATGTGGTTTGATTGTCATTTTCTAACTAAATGCAAATATATAGCGAAGCCAGCTGTTTCAAGCACAAAAATGGTTTTAACCCCGAGTGCCGTTGGAGACAATCAACCATTCTCCCACTTGGATGTCCGGGTTCCGTTCTGCAGATCAATAGCAAAATTGAATTGATTTGACAATGAATCATGTTCACTTTCTTCATTAAGACAGGATTGACTGATCTTCGGGGAAAAATATCTTTAAATGAAACAATTGTGTTTAGCATCAAACAGAAAAGATCGTCTCAGCAAAAATATCATTCCAGCACAAAAAAATTATTGCTTCAACGGTGAGATACACAATTTCATACTGATTCTTTTACTTTTCTGGTATTCAGTTATTTCTCAGTTGTATAGAAAATGAGTGTTTCTAACATAAAGTAGAGATAAGAGGGTTATTTGGGTATGAGTCCACTAGTGATGGGCCGAAAGAACTCCAGCAAAACAGAACAAATATCAATCTGTTAGAAGCAAAACTATTTGTAGGGCAGTGACATTTTGGGAGGCATTTCGTTATAAAAATTAATATTAAAATCGTTTATTAATGGCTGTCGGTTTCTAGTTTCGGCGAGCAAAACCCAAAGCCAAACGCTTCTAATATAGATGAGTGACATAAAAGTGTCAGCCATGAGTAAGTCCGTCAAGTGCCGCCGGTAAGGTGCCAATATTTGCAATCTATCTTCAAAAACAGGTATTTGGATAAAGAAAACAGGTTCTGAGGAATGTAAGCTTTGGCCAAATCAGTGCAAGAGAAAATTGAGGAGAGAAGCCATCAAGAACAACCTTAATGGGTTACTCGTCTTTGCTCCAAAGAGACGTTTAATGGTTTCTTCAAGGCCGAATACCACTATTCCTCCAAACTATGAGTTGCCTCAAGATCATAAACAAATAGTTGTGACAAAAAGAAATGGCAATGTTCCCGCAAGTAAAATGGACGCTTATATTGCACTATGGTATGAAAAACCATCTAGCTTTGTCAGCACTTAGTGAAGAAGAGCTTTAAAGGCAATTGATATTGTCCAAAGAAGAAAGCTATCCTTTTTACCTTGACCAAGAACGACGTCATCACTGGACAGAGATGGTAGGTTGGGGGAAACTTAACTTTTACCCAGATGAACCGCATGCATTTTCCTTCACACAAGTTGGACTTTAGTTAGCTCAGAAAGCGTTCGTCAATTTCAATCTCAAGCGAACGTCTGCGTCAAAAGCAATGAGGTCCTGAAACTCAGAACGACGTGGGCAGAAAATAACTTGCTGAGCACCACCTTGCTAGCTCATTCAATTTGCGCCCTCCCTGGTCCGAGTTTTAAATGCTACAATTCCAAGTTTCAGGGTGCCCTTCTTGAGTGGCCTTGCACGCCCAGGGTGGATGGTTTCTCACCTACGGACGCCTTTCACGCCCGCAGAGTCCGCTCAAGACTACCCTCCGCCCACCAGGACGGCGTGTTTGACAGCCAAGCTTTTGCTGATGCACAATCGTCATATCGTGAACAGATGGTGAAGTGCGCTCATGGCCGTCCTCTGAAGCCCCCAGTGATTGGCTAACACGCCCACATACAGGATGTCATGGAGAAATCGTGGAGCTTTAACACGGGAGAACGATCGTTGAGACCCTCCCAAACGGCCGCTCCTACCGGGTACAATCGGATGGTTGCGTGTTTCGCCGAAATCGGGCCCATTTTGGCCACCCTCTGGCGCCTTCATGCCATCGCTGCTCGGCTTGGCTCAAGGCCAGGAGGGTCTCCTTCAGGATTTAGGTCCTTAACCAGTATTTCGAAGTTTGTAATTTTGTAATTTTAAATAATCACAACAACAAACAGATTAACTGGAGCTCAAATATGAATGGGGATGTTTAATACGAGGGCGAAAAATTCAGATAAGTTATGCTGGTTGGTGAACATTAATAGGGCATGTCAAGTGAAGGAAATTCAAGGAAAAATGTAAAGCATGTAAAATGGAATAAATGTCGAAATCAATGCATGCACAGTGCGGTTTGGCTGGGCATGTTGTCTTTGATTTTACTCCATGGAATAACGTCAGTTGTTCATGAACGCGTTCACTTGACGGTTGATGGTTAAGCCAGTTTTTTTAAAAAATGAGCACGCCTACAAGGGTATCCGACGACAATTGGAAAGACCTCCATTCGGTTTTCAGATGTAGAGAGTATTCATTTCATTTTTGACATTAAATTTCTGTTTTCTTTTTATATTTACACTATCAAACCAGATCATATTTGCCTCTGATATTTAGAATAATTTCTGCTTGAACCAGGGATTCATACCTAGGGCCACCCTCCATATGACGCTGTGCAACGTTTACACGTTTACTTCGTTCCACTTACCTTCTTTGTTCCACAAGAAGAAGCCCAGCTCTGCATAATAAGCTGTATCTGGGTACAAATAGACGACCATGTACTTTCCGTCCGCAAAGAGCTGTTCCACTTTCATTTGCTTCATGAACCGCACCAAGTTCTCACGTTGTCCCACGAAAACGTAGATTCTGGTCTTATCCTTGGTCTCCTTCAAAATGGGATGTGGCCACATCTAGGAATTAATGAGGGAAAATAGCGAATTAACCGGGTCTTCAGTTAAGCTATCGTTCTTGGCTTACCGCATTGCAACATTCCAATTCCTCAATACAGCAATGGTTCTGGTCTTTGAACTGAATGTAGTGATTGACGGAAAACTCCTTCTTTAAAGCCTAATGAAATAATAATTCAACAATACTCTTAGTAACAATGTTCATCTTTAGCTATATCAGCATTTTCGACCCACTTGTTCATTGAGATGTTTGGCAATGGTCTCCCATTGGTCCCCCTCTTGGAACACAATAGAGAACTTGTTCCATTTGTAGAACTCGAGAAGAGAAAGGACCGAGCTAGTCACTTGAGTATCTGGAGGTTCCATCCGGGTAAACGTGGGATACTCGGCCTTACTTGAGATTTGGGCGTCGCTACATCGATAGGAAATCATGGCCCTGTTCTTGGAACCGGCCACCATGGCCTCCGTGTGGCAATTGGGTCCTTCTGGTCCAATAAACGCGGCGATATCACTAGGAAGTAAGTTCAGAGATGACTTAATATGGTATGGGATATTACTTTGGTAAAATTTCTTTCACCCATTTTTCGTGAATTTTTTAAAGGCAGAGACAATGGCTAAACATTTATTTTTGTTATTTTTGATCATCAGTCAGACATTTGGGGAATCTCCCTACGTTTTGAAATTGAAACGTTCATGATCATTTAGTGGAATCGCTCTGTTTTGTCATTGTAATGATTGTTTTTGAAATCAAATTAACAAGTTATCCACCAAACTTCAATGCGTTTGGTAGATCAGATATTATATGAATATTACACTTAGTTTCATCTTGAATTACTGTGAGGGAGTCCACATTTTTTTCATCCAGTTTTTTGCAACTCTGGTCAGTTCTACTACTCATTATAAGTAATTTAATTAAAAAATGCAAATTTACTGTGAATAGATAAATGCTGTTGCAACCATGCGAGAAATAATGAATAAACATATTTTTAATTCACATGAAATCACTAAACCTTTTTCGCAGACTTCTTTTCATCCTTTTGAAGTACCGTACATTACAGTTCTAAAGCATTTGAAGATAGAAAATCAAAACATGCAATTTTGCTCTATATTCAAATAATATCCAATCAACTAACGAATTAGACTAGGGACATCTGCCTGCTGGCACTTGAATTAAAAGATTGAACTTGCATTTGGGTCAAAAACGTCTCCAACTCTGACTAAAAACCTACTATTTATAAAATGAAAGAAGCCGAGAAAGAGATGGAGGCTCCTGCGCTTACTTTGACATCAATTGAGACATTTCAACTAGGGATTAATACGGCCATGGACATATAAATGTATTTACTAATCGTGTTTTGGACGCAAGGTATAAAAAATGCTCAGTGGCTTACTTGCAAATCAGATCCACTACAGCCTGAGTGGATTTGTTCTCTTTGCCTTCCGTATCGTAGTATTTGAACTCCAGTTCCACATCAGGTAGGAGACAAGCA
The DNA here is from genome assembly GCF_007210705.1 of Tigriopus californicus. NCBI lineage: Eukaryota > Metazoa > Arthropoda > Copepoda > Harpacticoida > Harpacticidae > Tigriopus > Tigriopus californicus. Next base: position 10,298,961 of record NC_081451.1, read on the forward strand.
CAATCGTTGATCTGTTGAACAGCATAGGACAGAGCTCCAGAAATGGCACGGCCTTGTCTGAAAAACGAAGCAGCAGATCGAGTACTGATCACGGACCCATTTTCGATTTGTGTAACTGATGGCTTTTCAGTGAATATTTTTGGGGAGTCTAGACGCGATTGAAAGAACAGGCGGTCATAAATGACCCTCGAAATGAAAAAAAGGTGAACCTATGATGAAGGGAATCTCTGTGTGGAAAAGTGATCTGCCTCGCTCCTTGGCAATAGAAAGTTTGGAAATCCATTAGACATAGACAAAGCTGGGCATTGCACATACTACATGGACAATGAAAACGATTAGCAATGAAAGAATGACGACTAGATTAAGCAACAAAAATCAAGGGTATGACCACATATGGATTGTTTTGCAGATACTTTTTTAAATCAGTAATTCAAAACCTTTTTTCAGATCAAGTTCAAGCATCACACTTGGTTAAAAAGCAGGGAAAGCACCGAATAAATGAGAGGATACACACTGCATGAACAATTGACAATCTCAGTCTCGTTCTTTTCCAATGTTTTTTTGCTTCATTTGCTTTCAGCATCTAAAAGAATTTGGCGTCAAACTGTCATTGAAGAAGTTCTTCGTGAACAAAGGAGAGACCCTCAGATTTTTTAGGCCTTCCTATTTCCTCTCTTGACAGTCATTTTCGTGAGATTAAACATTTCCTCGACATAACTGGGTAATGAAGCCGTTGTTGCAAGGGTTTCTCTGCGGACCCTTAAGAAAATTGACATTTCTTAGTTCATGGACCCCTCTAACCATGGAGGCGAGGCTAAAAAATTGGCCCCCTTGTTTCGGATTACCCATGAGCATTTAACTGACAGTTTCTATAAGGAGCCTTAAATGATAAGCATTTTCAGGCTATTCGAATCTTTTTAGTTCAGATTAATTTCTTAGGGATCAGGTACTAATCTTGATTGAGGAGACTTGCTTTTTGCCTGGCAGGTAATTTGATAACCTTTCCCTTTGTAATGTGAGTACAATGCCTAACAAGGAAAACCAGATCAGTTTCATGGCATTAGAAGCAATGACCCAGACTTTGATCAATCACGCCAAACGGAACGTCAAGCTATCAATATCAATGAACTACTTATTGTCAGGTAAATTTTCAGCTAGTTTGTTTGCTCTGATCTACTTGTGAGAATTGTCGTTACTGTTCATGGGCTGCAGTTACCTTGGGCAGTACCTTTTGAAACAAATTTGTTGTAATCAACACACATTTTTGAAGGCAGTTCCAATAGCTATACAAATTACCTTACAACAAATCAGACTTTTAAATTGCAGCTGACCACTCCATTTAGTACTGCTTTGGCTCTTTTGGCAGCTAGACCAGTAATTTAAGAAACATTTGTTATCTTATCTGTCCATGATCTTGGTTTGAAGAAGTTGAACATTCCAAAATGACAAAAAAAGACAGAATATAATGTAACATGAGAATAGATTAAGCTTTTTTTTTTAATTTTCAGTGTAATTTGCAAACAATGTAATGTGAATTTTCCATGTAATTTTTTTGGAAAAGGAAAAAGAACAAAAGGTTTTGAAAAGCTTGGCAAACATGAAAGAGAAAATTTGGACTCTAGCAATTAAAATCAAAGTGCAGAAAGTTGTGACAATACAATGTCAAGATGACAAGCAAAACTTTTGGGTATTTTCATGACAAACCACATCCTGTAATAAATTTTCAAGACGCCGTCAATTTTATTTTGTTTTGGCGACACTGAAGTCATCTTTAGTTATAAGTTCTTAAAGCCCAATACAATTGACAATTACTAATATGTAGTAGAGCCAAGGGATCAATAATCAACCTTCCCTTTCAATTCACTTTATTTCTCAGAAGAATGGACCCACCCTTTGTTTCCTTTAAAAACAAGTTGCTTTAATCTATTGCTTTGCCGAGTTTAAAAAAGAGTCTTGTAAGATATCACAACTGAAAATGAAGGCTGGACTGATGCCCAGGCCCTTGAAATCAATATCATCACAAGTCCTGTTTACTTTAAACAAAGGAACAAAGCTCGTTTAACTAATAAAAACAGAAAGTATTGATTGACTTCCAAGGACAAGGCAAGTAAAAGGACACCCATTTCAAAATTGGCCTATTTAGGTATGTTCAACAATTCGAGACTCGTCCAAGTCCTCCCCAGGCTCTCCCTTCACTAAAAACAGCGGAGACTGGTCTCGATTCTTGCATGACGTCAGGATAACAGAGTGGCAATCCCTTCCTGATTGCGGAGACTATATCTATAGTAAAGTCAGATAAGTAGGTAGGTATATGACAAACACACTACGTTTTCCATGAATTACACTTTGATGGCGTTTTGAGTGTACTCATAGTGTGAGTGAAAGCTTGTATCTTGCGCCTCCATTATCGGTTGTTTGCTTCGAGCAATCCTGCCCTAGTTTCCCGCAAATGAGGTCAAGCGTGGACGTGATCACATTACCAATCATCGTCCAACCACTCATTCAAGGATGATGTGGCTTAGTAGTCACCACAAGCGCATTTAGCGACAAGACAAAAAACAGTCAGATGTTCAGAATGTCACGAAAGAAAAGACATATCTCAAAATTTGAATTGTCTCCTTCACCTCAAATCAGTCAAATATGATTCTGGTTTCGTTTTCTCCCCGCCTAATACCTATTTTTGAACGAGATACCTTGGTAACAGAATAAAATCAATGTTGTTTTATAATGGTATAAATTATTCCATTAGATAATAATTTGCACCAGACTTTGCACGGTCATTGAACCAAGACAAGATGAATGAAAATTTAGTCCCAATGATAGGTCCTGTTTTCCGTAATATATGTCCTTTTTGTCCACTGAGCCAATAATTTGGAGTTCATACTCAGGATTTAAAAAGCTCTAGATACCTTTTGCTTCAGTCTTTTATAATCTTTCTCAATTGCATTATTAAAAACCCTCCTGAGATATAATGTATTGCACTGCTCGCACCAACAGTTTTTTCCACATGTTCAAAAGGATTTTTCCATTGTCGCTTTACAAAGTCTCACTTATTCGTTTTGTTGACATTACTGATTGTTTTTAAGAACCTTTTATTCATGATTATTAACTTACACATACAAACATGTGTTTGCTTGGATATTTCATGACTCCTGACGGCATTGCACGAAGGTCCCCAAAAGATTTTAGTTTTCATCTTTGTCTCAAGCATTAAACGCCAAATCTTAAGTGTATGGAGCTTCGAATTATATACGAGGTTGCCACCTCGCGGGACATATGTTCAAAATAGCAGATTATTCTCTGTAGTAAAAGGCCGGCTATAGTACTGTATCTGACTGGCTACCATACTTTACTTGAGCTTCAAAATGTTTTGGAAATAATTACACATTGCAGATGTTTATGCATACATCGAATTTCAACTTGAAACCACTTCACAAAGAGCTCTCATATCGAAGTTTGGACGAAATTAAAATGCAGACTTTATGATTTAAGATTTGACCCCCTGGCCTGTAATTGATGGAAAAGAGAATGTGGATCTGCGATCTACTTGCACCCGGTCAATTGCGCTCAGTCATCCGGCTCGCCAGCCAATCCAGCCAGAGAGGTGAAATCTCTTCAACATGGCAAGAATGCGTGCCGGCTTGGATGGGGGCTTTCGTTTAGGAACACTGTGCTGGTGTGATCAATCTGCCCGTGACGCCAGTTTTCAAACCAGTACTGCCAAGTTTCATCCCAATTCAATTTTTTCAGGTAAGGTAAAGTCGCATTTTCTGACCCCCAAAAAAACAATTTGAGATCAATGTTGGCAGTAATGGTATGAAGCTTTGCAGGGTAGGCAGATAGGGAGATTGATCACAACATTACTAGCTCAACCAGGGAAAGCTGGGCTAAGTTGATCAAAACAGAAACGACCGTTCAGCTTTAACTCATAATTGATACCATGGGATTCCAAGCTCGAGCGCAGTTATGACTTTCTTCGAGTTTCAATGGTCATTCAGAAGCATTCGGTCAAGTCAAGTTAAGAATGTTGTAGGCACAGGTGTGGTTGTAGGCAGCTGAAAGTAAAGTTAATCAACCAATTCCGACTGCCTTCCCAAGACTAAACTATCTCGGATCACGGGAGACAAAGTGCTGCCCGTGCTGCCTTCCCAAGACTAAACTATCTCGGATCACGGGAGACAAAGTGCTGCCCGTGCTGCCTCTCTGTCTCAGCCTGCCCGATCCATCAAGCAGAGTGATCGTGCTGTGTAAAGTGGCTAGATCCCCTTGCTAGATCCAGAGCTTTGGTGCTGGATTGCCCTGGGTGATCATTTTAAGACAAGTACAAAACGGCATGGATGAAGGCTCAATTACCATGGACTTTTTGGCCTTTTATGGCTTGTTCAGGCCACATTCGCGAACCAAAAGAACAAAAGAATTGAAGATGGAATTAATGGTTAGCTAATGAGCTGCCCCCAAATGAGCCCATCAAGGAGGGTTGGCAAGCCAAAGGGGCGGAAAAGTCGAAGAAAATCATGGAGAACCGTACTAAAGTACGGAGTTTATGCACTGAGCCCCATCTGCTGTTTTGCGCTCTTGACCCGCTAGATGGCGAGTTCGAAAGTCAATAACAGTATCAGGTACATTGGTATTAGTTCTGGTATTTATTCAATAGGTACAATGCACTTTTTCTGCCCCATAAATGGATCAGTTTGGATATCTTGTGAAATGTTGTTCGCTTCAGATCTAAATTGACTTATTTTCAGTAGGGATATTTTCTTTACAATCCAGCGACATGAAAATAGAACCATTATCATTGTTGCATAATAATGTTACTTTTTTAAAACTACATTTTGATTAAAAAAAAATGGTTACAAAATACAAGGCAACACCTCACAAGTCTGTGTTTCGGGAAAATTCCCTTTTTACAACCCAGTTCTATGAATCATTCTTTTTGACATTATGGAAACATGCCGTATCATATTTTTGTTTGGAAAAGATTGTAACATCACTTGCCAAGGAACAGGTCATTGCCATTGAACTGTGTCATATAGGAGCTTCAAAAAAAGTTATTGAATACCGATCAATACGATCAATAACTATCCTGTTCCATAACTTGGGATGGTATCTTCTTTCAATCAATGGCCAATTTTCTTTCAATTAGTTCATAACCATATGGATCTTCTTATGAGTATGATATTTTCAATGCAGAACTGACATTGAAATCAACTACATATAGTGTATTATTGAAGTTTCTCATTGTCCATGTGAGTACTATTTTAAGATCTTCAAAAGACGTGTTTCCGTTGCCGCAAAGAGTACTTGTTTTCTGATTTCAAATAGACATGAAAGGGCTCTTACCTGTTGTAAAGATCACCTTTGACCGCCGTTAAGTATCCAAGTGGGATCTTGACCCGATCGGCTTTTGTCGGAGCTTGGTTACAACAAGACTCCAAAGGTTCATTCTCCGGGATCTGGATGGGGCCTTGTTGACCCCTGGAGAAGGCCATAAGAAAGGCCAAGAGCGCAAGGGCGAGGCCCAATTTGGGCATGTTGATTGGATAAAGGAGCAAGGCTCTCATTTTGCGCTCATGTCGTGATTTTCTTTCCTGGAAAACACGAAACGGAGACACTGCGATATACATCTGGCTGTGTCAGATGGAGCGATTACTTTCAAATCCCCAACCCTCGAGTTGACCTTAGGACTTGATGGGCATCGCAGTTCAGTGAGACGGCATTGACGAGAGTGAGAGAGTGTACGAACAAAGTCGAGAAAAGGAATGACACCCGGAGTATGATGTATCATTGTTTAGACATATAGAGCATTCGATCACTTCTTAGGTTTCTGCCTTGGATCTCAAAACAAATCAAGATGTTCAAGAGGCACAGCAGATCGCCAAGAAGAAGAGGGAAAAAGAGCGTAGCAATCTCAAGGACTTCTTCGGGGTTGACTTACAAGGATTCGTGTTTAAGGGGGACATGACAGGAACTGGACAGGAAACTCTCCAAAGAGGTCATAGGTTTGAGATGTTTTTTCCCCTTTGCTTTGGGGTTGTGGGTTATTGTAATGAAGGGTTTTGATCGCTCTCTGCGGACTGCGTTTTGTTTTGGTGGTAACTCAACAGAGTTGCTAAAAAGCATATTTCTTGCAGAATCAGAAGAAAAAGAAACCTTTATAGTGTAAAATACACTTTTATGATTGTGTTCTTTGTACCTGTAAAAGAATATATGGAATGTCCCATAGAAGTAATTTCTTTAGTATTACCTTAGTTTTGAAATCAAGAAGGATGAATAAAAGAGTAGGCTTATCATTACAGACGTTTTTTTCCAACTCTTAAAAATTTGATCCATTGCTTCATAAAAAAGTGTGTTGGAACTGAATGGACCAAATAGCGATTAATGTACGGATTTTAAAAATGGGCTCAAGGAATCAATGTTAAATGAATACTTTGTAAAAGTCTTCAAGTTGGGAACAAAAATAGATCAATGCTAATGAAAATATGAATTGAAACACTAGGATTCCAGGCATTCAAAGGCTCTCTGCTATATTTTGGATGAAAAGATCTGCAAATATTTTTTTCCTTATCATGCTGGAGCTCATTTATTGAAAATCTAAACCAATGAACTCATTCCATGTGTCAAGCAGCAATATGAATACTGCACACTTGTAAATAATGTTTGTCAAGATAAAGCCAATATATCTACTTCAGAGAGCAGGCCTTGGGTTAAAAAGGAAGTATGATAAAAGAAACACAATAAATAAGCACATAAATCTTTGCAATCTTATCTCGACAGACCAACAGTTGGAATTTGTCTATCTTTTGTAAAACAAATAGTCAATGTGAATCAACTTCCAATCCACCTTGTTTGTTGTTCCCAAAGGAACAAGTTCACAAAATCATGAACAGATTCTTTGACATTTCCTTGCTCTTTTCTTAATTAAAGGACAGATTTCGCTAATTCATTGACACTCCTTTGCCTCTCAGTGAGCTAAAAAAAAGACATTAGATCCCGTTATGCGGTGTTATTCATGCTAAAGATGCATTCAACCTAGTCATTAATGAGGTGTATCCTTGAGAATTGCCAACACTTAAGCTAAGACATATTAATAGAGATACACGTAAACCCTACCCAAGCTCACAGAGGTTGAAGGTTCACTTTAAAAGTCACATTTTGTTCACCAACAGTTTAAAAGTGCAGCTGAATTCACACCCGACACTGTTTCCTGCTGTGTATGACACTTTACAACACCACCATCACCAGCAATATCGCCTTCTTTCTTGTGCTTCTTACTCAACACATTCACACACTGCTCGTTCTTATCCTTCGTTCAAGTTCAAGTTACTCAGAAGTGCTCCTCCTTTCCTACACTAACTACTGTACTCCGTATTCTCGTTCCACTCCTACATTGGCCTAGTCTTGTACTTGCTTGGAGTCACTTTGCTAAAGCTGTCCATGCCAAAGAAGACGGCTTCTTCCTTCAACGCACAGGCCCAATTGTCATAGACGTTTTCGGAGATTCCCGATAGGAACTCAACAGCTGGTTGGGGTGCTTGAAAGGTATTTACCATAATAGAGGGCTTTTTAGAAAGGCCTCCTGCTAAGTTTTGACTAACAGATAAGATATTGTTCAAAGGCATAGGGAGCGTGGTAAATCATTGATGGCATATTACTTTTTTTAGAAAATACAATCATTTCAGCGGCAGTCCTCCTTATTGTAATATTGATTCTTTGGGCAAGTTAGTAACAGTTGAAATGCTTTGTTGGTTTGTTCCCTTGCCTACATTTTTTTAAATATTTAAATCTGTCTGATTTGAGGTTTTGTCTCTCTTTAGTTGTGTGAATGCCGAAAAGAAGTTCACCACAAAATTCGAGTTTAAAATGAAGGAAGATGTAAAACTAAATTTATTTAGATTTAGAGCTGAATATAAAAGTTCAATACTTACAAAATGCAAATGCGTTGAAGATCACCGAATGAGCTTTCCCGAAATAAATCATAGTGGGGGAAAAAGTCCATTTTCAGTTAGACATAACAAGAATTTTAGAATGTCAATTGAAGAAATGTGTTTGAATGAAAATGGCCTATTCATTTATATAAGATGACACATGGCTGCAGCGCAGTTGACTAACGCATGGCCGAGTTGATCTCTGGTTCATGGGTTCGATCTCAGGTGAGCAGATTGGAGTAAGAAAGATCATTGGTAAAACTTATACTTTGTTAGCCATGTTAAAGTTGTTTGTATTGCTTTTGGCCAACGCTTCGAAGATTGCATATCCTCAGGAAAAATAGAAATGGGTGCACTACAAGTATAAGAGGAACATATATCACCATACAAATAACCATTCATGGGACACTTACCTTGCCCTAAAATGTGAAGCACATTTCGATTGCAATTAGCGTCCAGTTCAAGGATAGCAAAAATCGAATATACAGAAATTTCTTCCTGCTTCTGCCAGGTGGTCAAAAATGGCTTTTAATGTTTTCTGATCCAAGGCACCTTCTCAAAAGCAAAAATCAACTTTAAAGGAATTTCTGCCCTTTTCTGCGAGGTGGTCGAAAATGGCTTTCAATAACTTCCCATCCCTGGTCCAGAAAGGTCCAATCTTGTTAATCGGGACCTCTCCCTCAAGCGAAATTGCTCTCAAAAAAAAAAAGATGCCTGCAAAATCAGTGCCGTGCCAGTTTCCCAGTTTTGCGTGACTTGTTGCTCTTTTTTGTTACTGACATATTGTTTTTGTGTGCAATTTCGTGTTATATGCAGCTCAATTGTTTCGTGCGTCCTTTTATAGTGTTGTGTGCTTCAATGCCACACTTTAATACTAGCAGATAACCTTTTGAAGTTTGCTGATCTGTAATGATGTTTTGCAATTATGGTATTTGTATTGTTTCGTGCTTGAAGCAAGCATTAACAATCACTTATGAGGAAATGCTGGATCGTCTTAAATGCTACTTTAGAGTAAATTTCCGTTGGTTAAATTGTAAACATTTACCTTTTGGGTTCCACACCTTATACATATATTTCAAAAATTTCGCCAAAACATTACCTATTTTATTAAATAAAGGAAGTTCAAGAAAATTTAGTGCAGCACCACATTATGATGTTATTTTTGGTGGACTACTAATATCTTGGTTCAATATCAGAATACTGTTTGCTTCAACAAGCCGGCAAACTGCATTAAATAAAAGTGCATTGTACGCCCGGTGCAGATTGGATGTAAATGTTTCCCATTTCGGCTGAAAAATCGAAGTTTTTTATTGATTTTACCTGTTATTCTTGACGATATAGCAAAAAATGAAAAACAAATTGCCTTCTACCATTTCATGATATTTGTTTTCAATTTGTTTCAAATGACCTTTTTTCCCTAAATTTTTTATGGACAGTTGTCAAAAACAAACTCCTCCAAATGCTTCACTTTTAGTACATGGCCAAAGTTTCAAGTGAAAGAAAGATTTATTGCAATATCCATGATATGCTTACCTCCAAGCCCAACTTTGTTGATGCACGACTAAAGTGCAAATGTTTTGCCATGACGCAAGCAGATTGTTTTTCAAAACACTTACAGTATTAAGAGCTTATTTAGTGACTTAGGATGCTTTAATGCTTTTTGTTTTGGCACCGTGGCGCCCTTTAAGTAAGAAATAAGGCTGTTTTATAACCATTATCACCCCCTTTTTGGACACGCTCTTGAGTTTGAGCCAACCATACCGTTTTTTTGTTTCATTAATCTGTTAGTGGCTCTGTTAAAGAGAGTGAATTAGACTGAAACTATCTGCAAGTTGTGCTCTTCTTGTTTCATTTTCAATTGATTTTTTGCCAGTTTTATTTGCATTGTTTAGACATCCGTGGTAATTACTCGTACATACATTTTGAAGGTTCGGTCATTGTTTTTTTGTGAATTCACAATAGGAGTATGGATTGGAATCCAAACTATTAGATTTGAGAATAAATGAGCCCCGCACCGATTCAATTTCTTAAAACTGCGCCTATCGTAACTAAATATGCTCTTAGGTTCGATTATGCCTTAAAGCAATAACTCATACTACAAAACGGAAATTAAAGACGTTGGAGCCCATTACTTTTTGCAATAGATATAATACCAATATTGAAAGTCATTGTGCAATAATATATTGCACATTGCACATATGCTTTCTATTTACTTTTTGTGCCAAATTTCAAAATACTCAAAGATCGGTATCCTAAGTGCATAAGCTTTCATCATCTGCTTCCTATTTACTTTGTAGTGCAGTTATTCAAGGCAGAAAATCACATCATCCCAAGAAGTATAAAATAGCAAAACTACCAGCAAAATTACTTTTACACTTCGGCTA
>NC_081451.1:10309305-10318414 GCF_007210705.1 Tigriopus californicus
AATTTACGCCCACAAATGTAGCTAGCAGTCTTTTGGTTGAAAACATTTCCCCATTCAAGATAACTTAGTCTTGTACATTTGTATGTTCTTGTCATATCTATCAAAAACGGGGTCGATGACTGTGCCTTTCCATTCGGCCAATATATCCTCGACATGCCTACACACATTCAGGGTGATGAACCTCCTGAAGCTTGGAGTCTAAAACTGTCTCTTAACCCAACCATAACAATATAATATGTACAAAAAAAACCAAGATGGCCGTGATAACGTTTTTTTAAGTGTTCAAAACCACACCATGGCCAGGAATCTCGAATGCCGTAAGTACGAGCACTTCTTTATTTTTAATAAATTTAAAGCCGCATGTTTCTTAAATATGGTGGTTCTGGTCACTTGTCTAGAAAAGGCTTATTTATACATACCACAACATTATTTCTTCAGGAGCTAGCTATCCTAGTGGCCTTGCGCAAATTCTCTCAATATACATAATGCTAGACGAAATTATTTTGAAGAATCACACGCACAGATAGAGTCCAGTGTAAGCACATTGTATGAAACACCCCCATATTCAACACACTCTGTGGGAAAATAGATCTCATTCATTATTGGTATTGCTATACCTACTCGCAAATGTGATATCAAAAGTATCATTTCTGATTTGAGATATGAACACACACAATGGCTGTTGTTTTGTTAGAAAGATTATCTTGGACTTTTGAAGTAAGTTTCCAATGTTAAAAAGTTCGATTAAAAGTGATTGCTTGAGACTGATTATCAAGGTTCATAGAGGCAGCGAACATTATCTTTGTCGTGGTCGTTTCAGTGGCTTAACTTCCAATTTTCAAGGATGAAAATAAGTTAGAGTTACGTCTGAAAGGTATTTGACATCAAAATAATAAAGGACGCAACTTACAAAAATTTTATTATGCAACCTACGAAATTGGAACTGAGGATGATTCAGTCTTGGTTCAATGACAGCTGGTTGGCATAAAAGCCTTTGACATGTTTGCTTCAGAAAGGAAAGCAACTTCATTCTTTGATATTATATTATATTATTACAGACGTTCTCAGTCATATTTCACGATAATAAAAGATAATTTTCTTTTCGGAATTCCTTTCCGCTACTCGAAATGGAATCCCGTGCAATTCAAGTCAGAAAAAGATACGTATTTAACAATGTTTTCTATTCATGTCATGTTTGATCCACCAACTAATTATAGTTCGCAGGTCTGGCTAACCTTTGAATATAGGGTTGATTAAGTATTTTGATCTGATGGTGTTTTTCGATATTTTCGTGCTCATCTCGATTTTACCCTCACCATCCTCAATGTCTTACCCCCTCATATCAGTTATGCAAAGACAAGCTGAGAATAATTAATAAATAAATCTTTTATTGCGATTCTCGGTCTTGTCAACTCGTAAAATAATAAAATTGTGTGTGTAAACAACTGACCCAAATATGGATAAAAAATAAAAGAAGAAACAAAAAAAGTTAAAACAATAAAACATTCGACTTGTGAAATCACAGCAGAGACGACTAGAATTGGTTCAGTGCACATGAAAAAAGGGAAGGAGGTGAGTTACAGAAAGTGCAAAGGCAGGTAGGTAGAGATAAGTGATGAAAATCTTGGTTATTGCGGTAGAGTGGATGGGCCAGATTGAACATATCCTTTGGATGGCATTTGGCTGGGAGACGGACAAAGGCATGTGACCGCCAGTACTCCGAGGGGATGTCGCGCCAAGGACAATGAGGTGTTAGCAAGTCCTTGACCGGGAAGGACAACTTGTGTCCGGACATCACCTCCGGAAAGGTCAGGTTCCCAACACTGTTGGACACTAACCTAGCCAGCCAAATAGTGAGGGGCTCGGTTTCACATAGAAAATGTGACCATGCATTGTTGGCATATTGGGGCACGCAGAGGTATCGCTAGAGGAACTTGGTGTAGGTGGCATTGCCGGATTTGAGGGCGGATTGGGCGGACTTGGGAAGCCAAAGGAGTAAGCCGTAGAGAAAAATTGGGGTGACGTAGATCCAGAAGAGTTGAAGGACTATTGGGAGGGGAAGATTCTTCATGGGAAGTCTATTGCATATGTATCCGATCCTGGCCCTGGCCTTAGTTATTGTGGATTTGAGGTGATTGGTAAATGAGGGTTGGGTGGAGAAGGGGATACCGACATAGTTAAAACTATTGACGATTTCAATCGGACTATTGATGTGGAAGGAGGTGTGAGGCAGACGAGCTTTATGGAAAACCATGGCCTTCGTCTTGATGTTATTGACTTGAAGGCCGTTCTCTTGGCAATATCCATGGAGAACATTGATGGCATTTTGCAATTCCATGGCTGAATCAGCCAAGAGAACCAGGTCGTCTGCGTATTGGAGATATTGAAATGGAAAATGGTTGATGGTGGGGCCTTGGTGTGTAACAGCTTTGGGCAAATCGGATACATAAAGATTAAAAAGAATTGGCGATAGTGGATCCCCCAGCAGGAGACCAATGGAAGTGAAATAACAAGGGGATAGGCCCTCACCAGAGGATCTGAGTCCCGCATAGATGTTGGACAGCAGGACACAAATTGAACGCTGAACTCCCCATAGTTAGAGTTTGAGGAACAACTGCGTTTAACTGCGTTCTGTCCACCCTATCAAATGCTTTGGAGAAATCCACAAAGCATCCGTACACTCTCCTCTTGTTGATGATGTTAGAATGCACAATTTCTTAGAGGAGAGTGGCTGCCGAGGTGGTAGAGCGGCTTCTCCGGAAACCGAATTGGAACTGGGGAAGGAGATCCCTATCCTCGGCCAATCCGGAGAAGCGAGCAGCTGGAAGGGTGGACATAAACTACAAGACGGGGTTTTCCAGGGGGATGGTCCGATGATTGTCTGGAATGTCCCTGGGCCCTTTCTTACGATTGAAGATGATAGCTGACTCCATCCACTCTGGTAGGAAGAATGAAGAGGACTCTTTGAAAGCTAGCGAAATGTCTTGGGCCACTGCAACTGGGTTGGTTGCATTCCCGTTGTTCATGGATAGCTGCAGAGCCTCAAGTTGAACCGCACACTTCTTGTACATTGACCACGCACTTCCCATTTCGAGTCACACCCAGATGATGGAAATTTCTGGACATCTTGAAAGTGATAGAAATTGGGAGGTGATCAGACACGACCAGTGGATGGACGAAACTGGCCAGATATGGAATAGTGTCTGATATGAAGATGTGATCAAGTGCAGAGGCACCCCGGGAGTAGGTGTGTGTTGGGACTCTCGGGTCGGAGCACAGAGTGAATATCCATTGGCTCGGGATCTGGGCGAGCTCGGAGAATTCACTCAAGTCAGGACGGATGTTGAAGTCACCACCAATGATGACTTTCTTCGGATTCTTCACCTTCTGAAAGATGGATGTGAGGTCCGAGACGAGGTCATCATATTCTGTGGTGGGCTGATAGTAGACGCCAATGATGGTGAAGCTTTGGGCATTCACGGCTATGTGATGAGGAGAGGATGAGAGAAAGGTGGGCTCAAAGCGTTTGGTAATATAGAGCTCCAACCCACCCCTGGGTCGACCACGCCCATGCAGGCTTCCTGGCCTGGACGACAAGGCCTTGTTTGCCAGGAAAACAACTCTCGTGTTTCTCCTTGGTGACCCAGGTCTCGGATAAGAAGGTGAAGGCGTGTCCTCGGATCTTGTTGAAGCACTGTCCCGCTCCAGCCGCTCGCAGCATGTTCGCCTGTCCATGAGAGTAGAGAAAGCAGGCCAAAATGATTAGATCCATAAAAAATATTTTTCAATTATACAGCGTGTCAGTATTGAAGTGTCAAAATTTTGGTCCAAAAATCGCAAGGACGTCGATGATGGTATTTTGAAACTTTAAAAGTGTGACTTACGGTACCAAGTCATGCCACTGAAAATAAGACATTGTAAATTAAGTTAAAACAAATATGCAAGCCGAAAAAAGTTCAAGGTATTTTAAAATTTGGTTTTAAAAAAGAGAAAACTATGTCAAAATAATGATTTGACAAATAAAAAGTTCCAGACGTTACAAACTGAACAAATGAAATTAAATAAGCGTCCTCGTTTTTTCAATCGCACTTGACACTTCACACATCTACCCCTGACCTTACTTAAAGTGGCCAAATATCAGCTTTCAGGTAAATAAACTTTTTTTCAAATCAATAGACAAAGATAGAGCAGATTTTGATTTTCAAAAGGCCAAGAAAAATTGCATTAATTTTGTCAACAAAATCAAGGGTCCTTTGCAAAAACGACAAGTAATGGCTGGCTGTCCGAAAATTCCTAAAGCTAAACCAACTAAAACGACTTTTAAGTTGAATCCTCCATTATTTTGAACTTTAAAGCATTAACTCACACTCGAGTCCAAGTATGGTTCCAAGACTGACTCGCATTTTTTTCATAAAAACACTGATATTTGAGTCCATGACGAGACATGAGGAAGTGAAAGTTCTGATATGAAAAAGATGTTTTACGAGATTGCAGTCCAAGTAATTCAAAAAGGAAAGCTAAAAAATTGAATTCGTTTCCACAAAATTCGTTTTACCTTCAAATGTGAATAGCCCTCTTGTAAAATAGGATGGGCAAATTTGCCGACTCGATTATGCGCTCTAGCGATCTTAGCAAAGTGTTAACACTTAAATACAAAATTCGGCATGGTTAAACGTTTGCACCATATAACCTTCTGTACGTTAGAAATTAAGCTCTGCGTTTAAAAATAGAACCAACAAACCCGCATTTAATGTCGCTCCTTGTTTTGTGAGAAGCGTATTCATATCATTCTCAAGAGTTATTGAGTGCCGAAGTAAATTTATTCCATCAATTGCAATCCATCACATTCACTGTTGATTATGACCTCCAACCAAGACTTGGTTTCATACATGTATACACATATTTCATGCGTTTCGGTGGCTCATTGGGAACTTCATTAAGTGAGATGCGTAGGACTCTATTCATCTACTGAAGCGTCACCCTTCAATCTTAAGCTAAACAAGCTAATTGCAATCTCTCTGTGTCGGTGCTCAATACAAAGGTGACCGTGGCCATGGACTTCTAGAAATATGGACTGCGAACGAGCTTCCCGCCAAATCGGCCTGCTCTTGGTCACAGCCACTCTGAGCCACTTTTCGAATTAAAGTAATAAAATAAGAAACGTAGATCTTATCAATTAACGGTAGGTCAATTTTGTATCATTTACATGCAAAGTCAATCGTTTCAAAGTTAAGTTGTCGAAAGCTTATGTAGCTGACCAAGAGCAAGCCGAAAATTCGAATTTTATGTAGTGTTTACTACATAACTTTGAACATGTCTCCTGAGTTCCTTTTACATAGGTTTGGGCTCAAACTTGGCTGAATTAATCTATTCAACAAGATCTTGTGGTCATATGAAGTGCTTATTTGGAATAAGATGAGCGGTTTAGGAGATAGGATGTTTTTGCTTCCGTTCACAGTCCATATCTCTAGAAGTCCGTGGTCAGACGTAACAAAGAGTCACCTCAAGTCCGACGGCAATAGGTTTTATAGCTTCTACGTACTTTTATAGGTTATCGGCATCTACTTTTGAACTCTTTTTGTATGCTTCATCCGCCCTTGGCCTTTTTTTCTGTCCTTTCTTCCACAATAAGTCCTTGACATGTCACAAATTCAAATTTCTTAATCTCCTGCCCAGCTTCTGATGAAAACGAGCTGTTGCTTTTCCTGAACCAGACGAATTCATGCTTACAAAAGGTATACAAACTACTTGCTTCATTGCTGTTGTCGGTTCTTGAACAAACTATTCCTGAAATAAAAATGTATCAGAAAGATCAACTCCAAGCCCGCGAGAATCGCGATTAGTTTGACAGTGAAGTCCGTTTCTCTTCTTTCTCGGGCTCCTTCAAGGTTCAATTTGCTGCCCGTACATATTTGTAGGGAATATGTGGGCGTTGATCTAGTTCTCGATCAAATTTTTTTATCAACCCTCTATTCAAGGGCTACCCAGATCTGCAGCAAGTCTTATTTCCATTGGGTTACAGGTAGGCCCCCCACAGGTTGCGGGCCAGTCCATCACGGTCCTTGCCAGCCTGCCCCATTGCATACACACCTTCTATGCTCGATCCTCTCCAAGGGAAGAGTCCCTTTTTTACTTTACGAAAATATATTTTTGTCCACTCGTGTTAACGATCCACTTACACGACACAGATTTGCGCACAATGTGTCGATAAAACTGCGACTCACAGCACAATTCGAGCCTCACAATCTCACAGTTTGGACTTGGAACCTGCTCCAACTTTCTGCGATCTGTGAGAGACTTTTGTCTGTTCGTCGGAATACGTAATGGCTCCAAGCGCGATCGAGCGTGACCAAACCGATAAAATGGTTTGTCAACGGAATCAAGACCTTCCACGTTGTCAGTCGCCAATATTGAGTGCAGCCCTCATGTACTGAGTGTCATCTGCTGTTTTGTGCTTTTGAGTTGGTAGATGGCAGTGGCTATAGATTTCGGAACTTCGGATTTTTTCGGAAGGTTAGAATCTGCTTCTAGTCATGCGTTTATCACTGATCTTAAAAGGAAACTGACCACCGTTGAAAATAATAATAAAGTGTCTCTCGAAACTGGCGCTCTCTATAAGGAGAGGAAAGTAGTCCAAGAGGTAAAAAAAGAATGCGAAGGCCATTTACAAGTTTGCAAACTCAAAGAGAAAACTAAGTCCCAGTCGGCCCCTTCGAATACAGAGATAGAACCGTCCACGAACCAAAGCTTTTGGCAGACATGCTGGGTGATCAGTCTTCTGAAGTTTCACCTCTCCCATGAAACTGCAAAATTATATCAACCGACAATAACCCCAATGGTTTGAGTGATTTTAATAAAACGACATTTGGTGGATTAACTGCGATTAAAGACTTGAAAGTGGCTTGCTCGTCAGGTTCTGATTGAGTGACCTCTCAATTCTTAATGAATGCTTCACGGTCATGGCTCCAGTTTTTGCCTATCTAATGAGATACATTCCGGACAGGGGAGAATTTCTTAGTCTCTTAAAATGGCGCACGTCATACCAATATTCAAAGGGGTGACAAATCCAACCCAGCCAATCATCGACCAATATCACTCACGTTCAATATTGCCAGGGTACTTGAAAACAAATCATGAAAGCTAAACTGATACAGTACAAGATACCACTAGATTACCCACTTCGCAACTGACAGTATAATAACAAAAATACAAACTCGTGACTTGGTGGATGTATTATTTCTAGATTTTGAGAAGGCCTCCGATTGAATCGACCACGGGCTTACTCTAGCGCTTAGTTTCAACTGGTGTTCAAGGAAAGTGGTGTTAAGTTCCATTAAAATAAGCGTAAGCAATATATTAACGGCTATGATTGCACTTCGGGGTTGGAGGACACTTTAGAAAATATATACAGATGGCCATTGGTAAGTAACATGGCTTTGAATGGTAACACATTTTACCTTATGACATTCTGTAATGTCCCCCACGGTTTCAAAATACATGGACAGCAGGGGCGACACCATTCAGCAAGTTGGTCAGTTGAAGATCTGGGATTGATTATTCGGATACCGGTAAACTCGATGAGCACATTGAGCCCTGTATGGTAAGGGCCCTTGTGTTCAAACCCAGCAAGGTCAGGGGCCCTTATATCTTAACGCCGCAGGATAGGGACCTTTGCTTATGTAGTAAGACGTTAACTAAGGTCAAACTTGGCTAGGGTAGGTTAAATCGCATGTTTAATCAAGTACATGAATTCAGGGAAAAAATGCATTGCCAATCTTGTCCCTAGATTGTGATAGCTTGTGAAATAGATAACACTAACTTGAAAACCTTTATTGAAAAATTAATCATATGCACGTATTCTATCTGCACTAAACACGTCAAAGTTGTTTCTAGAGAAATGAATTGAGGACCATACGAGTGAAGCATGACTCACAAAACATGCATGTCAATTTAGACCCAAAACTGTGCCGTACATAAATATATGGTTGCATGAAACTGAAAGTGTGACGAGATAAAATTGTCATGGACTAGTTGCATTCTTGTAAAGTGTCCCAAGAGCCGGGGAAAATATGTCAATTTCCATGATTTTTGGGTTAAAAGACGTCAACAATCAGTCAAAAAAGCCAGCAACCCGCCAAAATCAGGCTATCCATCAATGTTGAAAATATCCCCCCCCCCCCACACACACATGGTTTAAAAAGCCAGAAACGGCCAGATTTCTCTTCCCCGCCGAAAGAAAAATCTCCCACTAGACAGAGTTTGAAAACTCCAGAAGTAGCAAAATCTGGCGGGCCAAACCACCATCTGGCAGCACTGCTCCAAACTTCAAAGGACGGTCACTTCAAATTTCGCGCTTTCAACGTTTTGCACCTGTCGACGTTTAGATTGACAATATTTGACAAATGTCACCAGTATACTGATGTGATCAATCTGCCTGCGCCTCAATCTTTCAAACCAGTACTGCCAAGTTTGATCAAGCTGGATTTTTTTAGGTCAGGGACGTATATTTTCTGACCAAAAAACATCCAGTTTGGATCAAACTTGGCAGTACTGGTTTTGAAAGATTGAGGCGCAGGCAGATTGATCACATCAGTACACCAGTATGGCTGGAGAACAAATTAATAATCACGGGAGGCTGCCAATAGAGATCCAAACTGACATTTTCAATGGCCAATGACATTACTTGGTGGATTGTCCGAAACCCATTTGTTAGCCTTAAAAGATAATCCTGATTTTTTCCTTCCGTGAAACCTGGGTTGCTTTGGCCATAGATTTCTAGACACTGGATGTCGGACGACGACCACTCGGCTGGAATAACAGTACAATGGATGGTCTCCTGGGAATTGATTACAAACCGGTTTTTTGTACTGTTTAGACAACCGATGTGGTCGGTCGTCCGACATCCAGCGTCTAGAAATCTATGCTTTGGCTCAACCCTGAACTTTTTCGTTGGAATAGGCTGGTGTTTCTCACTTTCCACGTTTTCTTCAACCTTGAATTTGAAAATCTGATTTCATCCCATCAATAGTGTCCAGGGTGGAGCCTTCCATCTTCTACGTACTAAGGGTGCATTCATTTGTAGAGAATAGGTAAGCATCTCTCTCTTTTT
>NC_081451.1:10320577-10323630 GCF_007210705.1 Tigriopus californicus
CTGTGGACATCCCACGGTCGCTCTCCCTCATTGCCCCAACTTAGGCCAATGAACCAAATCGTTCTGAATTAATGAAAAGCAGCTATTTATTCAATTGCGGGGCATCCGTTGTGGGGAGTTTATAAAAGTGAGGCTTGAAGAAAGTCAACAAGATCAAGACACCTTGAATGTGTTCGCTATTTGGGTGATTTTGGGTACTTTGGTGTAGTATTCTATGGATTTGGTACTCTCTAGTCTCGCCTGTATTTTCTGTGCTTCTGCTGTTCCCAATAATCACTCGTATCTCAGTTCTTCATCTGGAGACATCATTCGGCTTTATTGTCCACATCCTGATCTTTATTACGCCCACATAACTGGGTTGATTTACTTGGACTTTACGTCGATATCTGAATAAACTTCTTGAATTGCTCTAAATTCAAACGAAAAAGCAAGAAAAAAAACCACCGGAGCAACATTCTACATGACACTGCCTCCCCTTTTAAAAATAGTCGTCGGCTAGATTAAAGCACGTATTGTCACCTAAAATGGTTCCAATTATTTTCCATTGATATAAAATTTGTGGCTGGAAACTTAGTTTCCGGCCTCTCGTGAACACAGCGGCACAAAATTGTAAACGAGAGAAAGAAAGCGAGAAAAATTCAAAACAAGGTCTGTAAATTGTTGGCAAATGCCTTTTAGCATTTTGCTCACACAAATGGAAAAGAAAGCGTGATAGATCAAGGTAAACGAATTATCACAATTGAAAAGTCATTGTAATTGCACAAGTTTGAAGAAAAAAGTAGCTGCAATTGTAGTTGGTAACATTTCAAACCAATGATGGCAAAAATCGACTTTGAAGGAATTTCTGCCACCATTTTCTGCCACCATGTTCTGCCATGTGGACAAAAATGGCTTTGAATAATTTTTCATCCCTGTTTCAAACCCATGTTCTCGTAATTATACCTAATTTCACTTATAAAGCAATTAAAAGAGGTCATCAGTCACCGGCTTTGAGTAAAAGAATCTCGCTCATTGTGTTAAAAATGTAGTGTATGGTGCATTCTTTCCATGAGCCTTTTAAAACGAACTCCAACTCCATCTTCATCCCTAGTTTTGAACAAGACCAAAAGACCAAAAAGGCTGAAATTGTGTTCTTGAAATCATTCTCTGTTCTTTATTTTCACACAAAGCTCGGTCACATGAACACCAAATATTTTACTTAATCTACATGTTCGAAACTATGAAGTCGGTCAAAATAAAAGAAAAACAAATCAACCAAAATAATCACTTCATAGTTCATAAAAGTGGTAAAAACATAGAATCGGGCTTTTGACCCCCAACTCTTTTAATCAATACAAATAACAATTTCGGCTCCGTTGCCGTTTTCTGTGTTGTCGGCGCCAAATTCAATGGAAAGTTGATCGTTAGAGAAAGCGCGGATCTTGTCTTCTGTAATCGTGCCACAATATGACAGGGAATTTTTACGCGGATCTCGGTCATCGGAGTCACTATTGTCGTCTTCTTGCTGTTCATCGTTGACACCAGAAATTAATAGAAAATCATCGCATCTTCCATCACTGTTCGGTCCTTGGAACTGGAAATCTTTTTCTTTAACGGTCATCGTTCCACTTACAGTAGCCCCAAACTGAAATGACATAATTAAATTGGAAGCGAAAGAGAAAGACAATATGCAATTTCATGTGTTCTCCATCCGCACAGAGATAAAAATAGTCTGAAAATGTGATTGTTTTGGATCTACGCATTCACTATCAATCTTTTCAAATGGAGACCATTATTCTGAGCTCAAAACATTGGCAGTAATTACAATTTACTAAAAAAAATAAACCTTCAGCATGAATTGGTTTGAGTTGGGGTGTCCAATTTGAACAGCTTGTCAAAGTGGCCCAAAAACACAAATATACGTGGAAATTTGACAACAAAGCCATCACAAATCAACATTTTCATCGTGGGCCCAATTTCCATTTAGACANGATGTTCAAAATAGTCTGAAAATGTAAGTGTTTTTGATCTATTGATGATTCTGAGCTCAAAAGATTGGCAGGAATTGCAATTGACAAAAAAAAAACCTTCAAAATGAAGTGGTTTGAATTGGGGTTTCCAATTTGAAGAGCTCGTCAAAAATCCACGGGAAAATTTGACAACAAAGCCATCACAAATCAACATTTTCATCGTGGGCCCAATTTCTATTTAGTCATTATCCTATACGCTCAAATCTGATAACCATCTTTGTGTGCAAATAAAAACTTTGAAAAAACAACAAAATACCCGATAAATGTAAGTGCATCTGTAGAAAAACACAGATCCTGAATTATCCGGATATCCCCCCATGTTGAATCCAGTGGTTTGGAAAATATAACATCCGCTCGGATTTGGCAGGAAAATGTTAAAAAATGGAAAACCCGTTCCGCGACATTCTGGTACATTTAACATCGTTTCCATTATTCCGGAACCCTCATCGATTTCCAAACGATCTTTCATTTCGCCGACGGAGACTGCAAAAATGATAAAAAAAAAGACAAAGAAATATCAATAACTGATCTTTAGTTCCATGAAAATTGACGAAAAAACTTCATTCTTCTTTTGCGATACCAACACTTGTAGCCTTTGGTAATCATCAATTAAGCCTAAAACAGGCCCAAAATTGTGAATAAACTTGAGCCCAAATTTGTGCCCTTTCACGTTTCTCCTGATTATTTATGTTTTTTAAAAAGGCGGCGATTCCGAAAGGCGAAAGCTTTCATTTGTATCCTCTGACAAAAACCAAAAATCACGTGAAACCACACATCAACAAACGACCTCCCTTTTTTTTGTCTTTTTTTCATTACTTTTGGCAATATCGTACCTATATCAACGGAATTTCACTTACTTCTTGGGGTACCACTCTTTAACGAGTCAGTGGCTTGACGAAAGGTGACGACATGGGAGTTACCAACTTGTCCATGGATTAAGATCGTTAAAGTGACCAAAAGGCATGTCGTTGCAATCATCATATTGATTCTGAAATGAAAGTATGTTGGAAAACGATACGGATTAGCAATGCATAAACGAGTGAA
>NC_081451.1:10325537-10327807 GCF_007210705.1 Tigriopus californicus
GTGACTTGCCTGTAAGTGCAATGATCTAAATTTCTCGCACGCCGATTACAACATACAATGGAATTTGAGGGTTGCTCTAACTTGAAGCGCCCGATTTGGAGGAAAAATCACATTTATAGGCTACATCACATCAAGTACAACAAGCGCACCCTATTGGGCGGAAGGTAAATAAATAGCAAGGAATTATGCATACCTTCCATGGAAGCTCTCTTCTCTTGGACCACCACTTGCCATTCCCGGAAAAATATTAAACTTGGCCAAGTCGCTCATGTAGCTTCTTGGAGGAGCGTGCGGCGACAGAGCCGCAGCCGCCGCCGCCAATTCCGCCCGATACACAGCAGCCGCAGCCGCATGCATCATGTAATCATCACGGTAGAGGGCTGAATACGTCTCCCGGCTCATGCCTCCGTAATACGGGTCCGGTCTGGCCTGGTAATACCCGACCCCGCCTCCGACTCCGCCGCCAGACACCCGTCCTTGAGGGGGCGGGAAGGGAAACAAGGGTTCGGTGGGAGTGTTGGGAAACGGGGGTTGGTGACGGGGTCGACTCAAACGAAGCAAGTCCATGTTGTAATGAGACGAGTAGCTACCCATTTGATTTTGGGGGTAATTGGCGCCCGCCTTTGAAAAGCTAGATAGAGATGGAGAAATAGGAAAGACCATGCATGAATAAAGATACATTCTGAAAATTATTTGCTTATATGAAAACCTCCTCCCATGGGCTTGATCTTGACTCAACGGAAAAGAACCCCCAAAAGCATTTGAAGAGTAGCATAGGCAAACAAGTCTACGTACTTGACTTGACTTCTTGAGTGTGGTGAAATGGTTTAACCACAAAAACTAAATATAAGGCTATTTATAAAAAATATACACATCCAAAATGGATACAAAATTGTGAAAGTCAATGTTCAAAATATGCCAGATGGAAATAGCACAAAATTGCAATTTCTGCAGAGCCAAGGGGCTAAGCCTTTACTGTCCACAACTGTAACGATACAAACAAAAAGTTAAAGGCTATTCTGGATCTAACTCGTTTTCTTCGGAAATCGAGACCCAAGGTTTCGTTATTCATGAATGGGATACTACGTTCATAAATAGATTTCAAAGTACTTACAGGATTTGAGTTAAACATGGACAGCTCTCTAAGGGATCAATGGTTGCAAGTTTTAGGCACAAAATTAGATGAATTCAAGTGCATGGTACATCAGCTGGTCGTAATCACACTGTTTCTAGCGTTATGGATAAGATCCAAAAATAGGCTGAAAGTGGAAAAGTGGGCTAAACTAAAGATATCAAACTTCAATCATATTTTAAGGTTTTGTAGTAGTGTAGTAGGATGGGGCCCCTGCACACACTTCAAACACGGTGCAGAACTGGCTCGGCGACAACATTGAGTTCTGTTCTAAGAACTTCTGCCCCCCCCAAAGCCCTGACCTCAATCCCCTTGACTTCTCCATCTAGGCGCTCGTTGAGGCTGAGGTCTACAAAACACGCCACAGCAATGTCGACGACCTCATGGCCTGGAGGCCTGGGCCTCCATGCTTGCCCCCTACGGCAAGTCAGTGTGCGCAAACTTCGGCCTCCGCCTGGAGAGAGTTACAGCAGCGAAAGGTGGCTGTATTGACTAGTATGTAGTCATTGTTATACCATGTTCTTAGTTTAGACAATAAATTGTTTCAAACTTCATCAAGAACCTCATTGTGAGCACTTTTGTACTTTTACACCTACCAATGCAAAGGCTCATTCACGGCCCGGTAGATGGAATCTTGGACGCAAGTTCATCTGATTTGGACTGAGAAGAAGGTTTTTAAAATAGAGGCGGTTTCAATCCTCACAATGAACGTGGTTTGGGTAAAAACCTGGAGCGCAACACTGTGCACCAGAGGACAGTACTTTGTCGCCAAAAACCGGTTTCTGCCATGGTGTGGGCTAGTGTGGGCTGGTGTGTCATCCAATGGTCTAAAAATCCCCCATATTTTCATAACCGAACGAGTGAAGATCAATAAAACCACAAAGGATGTCTCATCCATGAAGGATATAGGTGTAGTCCTCCAAGATAATGGAAAGTTCGATGAGCATATCCAGTTGAAAGTTGGTGAGGCTTTTCAAACATGTGGTTGGATATATCGCACCTTTAAGTCCAGAGATAGTATCACGATGCTAACTCTGTACAAGTCCATTGTTCAGCCGCATCTTGAATATGCCTCTCCCATTTGGGCTCCAATTAGTTCAGCAGGTTTGCAAAAGCTCGAGCAGGTCCAAAGATGTTT
>NC_081451.1:10329635-10344206 GCF_007210705.1 Tigriopus californicus
CAACAACTCACCAGTCTATTGCCATTTCCCAACGGGGTCTCGTCCCATAAAGGGCGGTTTCATTCACCAAGGACGGCGCAGAAGATCCTCGAATCGCTCCTTCCGAAGCCTCGATGGGTCTCTTCAAGCGGGAATTGCACCACCAAAAACACACTGAGGAAGGACCAAGGGCAGAGAAGGAAACATGAAGGTCTCGCAGAAGGCGACACGAAATATGGACGGGATCAGTGTGATTATTCACGTCCGCAGTGTTCCATCCGTGTGTCTTTAAGTATCAGAGTGGTCCATGGTCATCGAACAACAGCCACATCAAGGTCAGAGGCCTTCAGTACCATACTAACGCATGAAAAAGAGGTTTTATTACCAGGAAAACTCTCGCAGACACGCTATTTCGTACCTTCAGTGTTTTGGAACTCATTATTGCTTGATGATTGATTCATGGAGAGAATTTGAGGGCAGTTCTCTTTTAGTCATAGAAGTGGCAGGATGCTTTATTTAACAAGCAGCTATTTTTTACAATAATACATATCCATTTAAAATTAGTTTAATGTCATAATTTGGTAACAGGTGAAAAACAAAATCACAAGTCTGATTTCCAGGTGTGGTGATAAAAAGATCAACTATTTCCAACATACGTTTGCACAAACATTGCTGCAGTGTAGAAAAATATGGACTTGTGTAGGCACATTTCAGATCCTGGCTAAAATTTGTTTTTAATGTTTGTAAGCATCAAAAAAGTTGAAATTGGAGGTGGAAGGGGAAAGTTGATGAGTAAGGAGATAATCATTACTGGTTGACCATTCTTTTAATTTCAATCCATAACACAAAAGCACAAAAATAAGTCGCACACCTAGTTTTATTTTGCAATAGGGTTCTTCAAAATTGCTCATAGATTAGGCCTCAAATCGCGATCTTTTTGTAGCATAAAAGCCGTTGCAAAGCATAAAGACTCGGGCTTGCGTTAACATGGGATATCCATCGAGCCCTCATTCCAAGAGGTCTAATACATTTTTGCAGAGAATTTACGCGTAAAATGGAGCAAGACCATTCCTTTAGTGGTTGAGTATTCCTTATTCCACCTGGAATATGCATTCAGGGCCTGAATTGACGGATGGCTTGGAAAGTTTTGAGTCTCAAGCTTGAGTGAACTTCTAGCTGAGATGTGAATCGAGGAACGTGTGCAACTTGGAAATGGGAATCCTCTTTCATTGCATCAATAAACATTGGGGAAAAAATGTGAACGTGCACGGTTAAGGGCTTGAGTAAACAACAAGTAATGATCAGTCCACATTCAAGAATCGAGAATTCTCCTCCATACCGAATCAAGCAACAAATCCACAATGACGTCACAGCCATCTTCTGAAAACATATTTTTGAAAAATGTGAAAAAGGCCCCTCAAATCAATTGATTATCACTCGAAAATGCGAAGAAAGCAAGGAGACTAAATACAAAACCACTGTACAACCAATTTCCATGTTCCAAAAATGGGTTGGTTTTTTTGCAGATTTTTGATATATACTATTTTCTCTCTGTGTTAATGAGAATTTTATGGAAACAGAATTTGAAGAGAACTTCGCAAAAATATAATTGACAAGGGGCATCCGCTCGTTAGGTTAGATTTATTCATGACAATAGGTACACCCTTTCAAACAAACGATAAACTCTGGTGCCTTCAATGCCAAATCAATCTTATAAAAACGTATTTTGATCACCAAATAATTCATGGGGATCAAATGAATAATCACGGTAGACTGTTCACTAGGGTCGCAAAATATACGTTTTCAATGTCCACTAGTATGTCCAAAAGTTAAGCTCAAATTATGATCCAGATTTTTCTTATGTTAAACCAGGGTTGCCTTTTGGCTCAAACATTACTTTCAAGCTTTCTGCAAACCTGCTTTTGAAAATTTATCGAATCCAATTGCTACACGTTAATGATCCATAAACAAGCCCATCGAAACGATTGCATGCAAATGATGGTATCCTTATGTCGTCTGTTGTACTGAAATATTATTGAATTTCTTAATCTTAATGTTCCCGGCAACTAACGGGCAACTGAGGACCAAATAAAAATCTTGCATGAAAAAAAACGAATCTTGGAATTAAGTAGAATAGGAAAGGAATTATTGTTGAAGTACTGCATGAACTACTCTCAGCTTATCAAAGTCTTATGCGTTGCAGCAGAGAGAAACAAATTCATTTCAGATTGACATTTGGACCACCGGGTGCAAATCAAGAGAAAACACATTTTTTGTTGCTTTGTGAACATTTGCATATAAAAAACCGGGATAGTCATGCAATCAATTTGTTCAAAAAATTATATTAAAAGTGAAACATATTATCAGAGTTAAATTTAAAGATTAGCTATGTTTTTAAAGAGAGAATGGCAAGCACTGAAAAAAGGGAGTGTTTATTTATTAATGAAAACCGTGGAAAATGCAAACAAATAGTAATGATTAAAATCTATTTGACAATTGTCTCTTGGGCAAATAATCTGAAGAAATATGGGAAATGGAGTCGAGTTCCACAAGCGTATGTGACGGAAACCATGCGAGATTGTTATGTCTTTTTTTCATATCAAAGAAGAAAAATGCTCAACTGAAATTTAAAATTAACGTTTTGATGCATTTTAGTGTAGAAAAAGCATTATTTCGGCGATTAATAGGAGAAATATCATTAAAGAGTGCTTAATATTTGAAATAGAGTAATCTATTCTTGTCATATGACTGGAAAATATTCGTCAATCTATTGAATTTATTTCTTGGTCCTTTCTCTTTGAGGTTGTACATCTTTTGCAAACAAAACGATCTAAGTCTGTTATAATGTAATAAGTTTTTAATACTCTTGGATGCAATTACTATTAGTAATAGAATTTTAAACGTTTGTAGATAATTACATAA
Source organism: Tigriopus californicus (assembly GCF_007210705.1). NCBI lineage: Eukaryota > Metazoa > Arthropoda > Copepoda > Harpacticoida > Harpacticidae > Tigriopus > Tigriopus californicus. Next base: position 10,332,537 of record NC_081451.1, read on the forward strand.
AATGGGGCAAATGGAACCTTTTAGGAAACAGTAAGAAAAGCAAGTGCGTCATTGTTTTGACAAGTCTGGATTTTTTGGAGGGATCAAAAGTGTAAACCTCGACATTCACTGTGATTGACTCTAAACCCTGGTAGAGGAAAAAGCTCATGGATACCTGTCAAGATGTATTGTAAAAGATATTACTATTTGCACTTTCCTTCAATACTGTGCTGTCCCAATCTTCTAGGTTTGTGCCAACCAAGTAGTAGTTCTCTAATTTTTAAATCATTCCCGCTTGCCTTTTTGGCAAAAGCTCAAGCTTTTCCTGAAAATGCAACTAGAATCTCAATACTTAACGGGTAAAAAAAAGGACATATAAAAATATTTGCATTTTAGCCCACGTCTCTTCACCCTGAGAGATAGGAACCAAATTTGATCTAGAAACCTGCATGGTTTAGGGTATTAATTTAGGGGTCCAAGTTGGGAGACAACTTCAAGGCCTATGGATTTCAAAGATTTTGAAATAATGAAATATATCAAAACCTTTGATAAATGCCTCAAACTTTTGCAAAATTAGTTTCATGTTATCTTTTCCGTTGTCTTTTTTGCTTTCAAACAGGCGTATATCTTTACGTTCGAGAATTTTTCTTCCTGTGAAAAAAAGTATTTCGTGCTTTCAAAAATTTTGCTTAGTGATTATTTGGCCCTCAAAAAGATTTTTTTTTTCCGAGCCCTGATGATTACAGAGTGAAAGCCCCTCTTAATCTTTCAAGTATTTTTTAAAAGTCGTGCTCTTTCAAGCTTATCAAACTTTTAAACTGTGAAAAGAAGAAAATAGTTTGTTCGACATCAAAAGATTCTTTAGTTTCTTTGAATTTCCATATCTCTCTAAAAGTGCGAAAGTGTCAGGGATGTAAGAAAAAGAATAACAGCATTGTATTTGTGGAACCGCTAAACTCTTTACAAATGCAAACCATTTACTAGAGTTTTGTTTCTGTTTGTACAACACTTATCGTAAATTGTAGTGAATGTATCATATTTGATCCAAGAGTCTACAAATTTATATACCACGATTAACGTACCGAAACCGATATCAAGATCAAAGCCAAAAAGATAACTCTCATTTATGAAAACTTCATTGGCGTGTCTATACAAACTTTCAATCGTTGTCCGAAATATCAATCAATAATCATTAAGCAACCAAATAGAAAGTAGGACATTGTTAGGCAATCTCTTGAAAGGCTATTGCTCACATTCACACCTCATATGCCGTCTGCTTTTGACTGATTATCATCGGAATATGAGAGCTTGAAGGACAAGAAGAAGAATAACTATTATACTCGCCCAACGGGGTTCTGAGCCCCATTTCGGCATGGTTTGCTCCCCTCAAAATGCCTTTGATCAATCCACATGTCAGCCAATATTGACAATCGAGTCCTTTCATTACTTCGCCTTGTTCGCCTTAGAACGCGGGGAATTTGAAATCGATGGCTCCATTGAGTATTTCTTATCAGATTGCGAAAAGACTGACAACACAAATTAGAGATCCCATATTCAGATTAGCCCTCAAAAATGAAAAGCCTCAGGTAAAACAAAACAAATATAATCATCAGTTAGATCCGAATGTTTACAACCTAAACAGGTTCTCAAAACGGTGCAGAAGATTCCCATGCACTAGGATAAATATTCATATGTTTTGCTTGAATGACCCAATAATATACAATGCGACATAAAGCCCAAAATAAACAATCAATACCCACTGGTGGAGATCCATGACTTCAAATATCTGATTCTGAGTTTCGACACAGGAGGCGCAACGGGTGTAAGGGCCAGAAATATTTGGTTGGTGCTGGTGCCCTGTATTTGAAGTGAACAACAGTGAGGTCAGCGCACCCTTGCGTTTGAAATTTGGACCTCGAATGCCGTTCCAAAACAGTAAGTTTACATGGGTCCTAGATCCAAACCAAACACAATGATTTCATATTCTTTCATGTTTTGAAAAAATCAAGGCAATGAAACAAATGCATGTTTTTGTAAAATGAACAAGAAGCCAGGTATCGTGACGTCATTTTGTGTCACTTCAGTCAGTTTTGGATTTGGTGTGAAGTAACCATTTTTTTTATTTCATCAAAAAGCTTGGTCATATTTCTTGCGATATTTCAAGTTTTTTAAGTCGAAACTACTCCAACAGCAAGCAAAAAACATTTTAACCCTGCCATTTTAACAAGAGAGCATGCAAAATGCCAAAAAGGTTCGAAAAAGGTTTTTTTTTCCCAAAAAATGACGTTTTAGGTGATCTGTCCAAAAATTGCCCGAAGAAGGTAAAAACCTAGGTTTTAGGTCTTTAACTTCTATTCCGACGTCTACTGATGAGTCAGATGGCAGCTTTCTGGTTTGGTCTACTTTTCATGAATAGGTGTCCCAATGAGGAGATATTCCGCGCTCTGTTATAACCACAACCATTATTAATTTTCACCCACATTCGGAAATGAATTGCAGATTCGCCCATTAATGTTATTTGAGCAACAACTCATGCTGTAAGTTAAATACTAAATGAATAGAAGATTCAACTCGGCCAGCCTGGAATCGAATCCAGTGTAGCATGCAAGATGAGCTGATGCTCTATCTCTACTACGAATACTAGTCTTATTCTCTTTTGTATCAATGGGGCACCCCCGCATGGTTTCGTGAGTGCATATTTTGAGATGCGATTTGTACCCAATTGCACCTACTGCGAGTATCAGATAGTTTCGTGAACGCACATCTTGCAATGCAAAATTTAGTTAGTTTCAAAATTTGCATTCACGAAACCACGTGGGGGTGCCCCATTCGCAACAACCATATTGCAACATATTCTTTGTTGAGAGCGTTTTTTACAAGCTGTAAGCTTCGATGTTGACGTACTTAGACTGATGTTACTTGCCATCCATAAGTCAAGTTTGAATAAGTCACCAATATCATATCAACATACCCAAAGAAAGAAACCTCCAGTTATTCTGCTATTCATATTGCGCTTTGTTTCATTTGAAAACTCGATATAGTTTAGCCTTTGGACTCGCATTTACGGTTGAACATAATTGGCCTTATGTCACACTTTAAAGGGATGTTTCAGATGACAATAAATCAAGATTCCTAAACCTCTCCGTCATTCGTTTTGAAAGCGTCCTCTAAGTTGCACATGACATTTCTCAAGGTGAGATAAATGGTTTGATGGAGAATTTTCAAGGTTTGTTTTCTTTTTAGCGATATGCCAATCCCTGAATGAACCTTTAGTTCATTTCCATTTTCCACTCCTCCATATTGAAGAGCTCTCTAATTGAAGCGGGTGTTTTTTCCGCAAAGTTGAAGCTGAAGCTCGACATTCAGATAAGGAACAGCACTCTTCATTCTTTTTTTCAGATCCCTTTCCGGCATGGGTTTTTAATAGGCATGAGCAAATAATGCAATTTGTTCTATTTGCATTTTGGACCCTTCGCCGTCACTGTTTTTGGGCTTAAACTCCAGTCAAGAATCAAGCTGTCAAGAATTGAGATGAAAACTGAAAATTCTAAAAATGGCAATTTAGAAACAAGATAGTTGATTGAGTTTTTTTACCTGTCATTAACATTTTAGGATAAACAAATCGTAAAATTAAATTCTTATTTACCTTGTTTCCTCTAGTTACACATTCTTCCTTATCTGTTTTCCTATTCTAATGGGCTTTACTCATCCAACACTAGTTTGCATATTAACTCATTTCTAGTTGCATCTTTAACTGGCCTTTGCTCATCACTTGTAGAGCTTTGAATTAGAGTCAAGAGTCGTATCCCATGGAATCCAAATAAACTAGTAGCCCTGGTCCCAATGGGTTTCCAGATGGCCAACAGAGAGGAAAAAGCCCAGATCAGTCTGTCTGGCCTGCGATATCTATTTAGAGACTGTCATTGGGCGCTTTCTGTGTGGCTATTCATTTGGAAATCTCTGTCTTGTCATGCATTGAGATATGTGATCTCTTTTGGGGGGTTAGAAAGGCTGGTGGATCGGTCCAATGAAAGGGAACAGGGATCCAAATTCCCACTTTGATTCATGTGATGGTTTCTACCTCTATACTTGTCAACCCTTTCAAATCCTTCGAAAGAGTAACTTCATATGCTTTTTATCACTGATGAACCAGATTTCACTCCCACAGTTGAATAGATCAAGGTCAAAATATTTGGATTTTTTCCCAGAAACATCGTTTTGCTTTAGGATGTCTTCCAGGGAGATTAAATATCTCGGCCGCATTAACTACATACTCGTGTGTTCAGCACGATAATACCATGAAGAAAAATGCAGAGGCAACTTTTTTACAAAGTAAAAAAACATTATTCAAGGTGGAAAGAAATAAAGGTGCCTTCTACGTAAAGATGCTTCTCAAAATTCAGAGGGCATCAAAAGTAGGCCTGATTTCTTTCCCCCCCCACTTCATGTGTTAGGTACAAACTATTTGATAATTGAAAAAAGGCAAAGGCAAGGGATAGCAGGTATTTGGGGTTAGTTAGCATTTTGAATATGCTTCACCAATTTGGGCTCCAATGAGTTCAGAAGGTTTGCAAAAGGTCGAAAGATTTTTCACGAGGAACATCACAGGCATGAGAGAGCTCTGCTATTGGGAGGGACAACATAAGTTGGGACTGTGCAGTGTTCAGAGAAGGGTAGAAAGGTATGTGATGCTCTACGTCTTCAAAAGTATCCATGAGCTTTGACCCATCACATATTTTAGGAATAATTGTAGTGACCAACAGACTTTTAAAGTACTTATGTGATCAATCTGGGTAAACGTAATTCTCCACCGATTAGTTGGCAGTGCTACTCTTTTAAACTTAACCTAACCTAATCAAACCTAACCTAACCCAACCTAACCTAACACGGTATTAAGAACCCTTTAAGTCTCTATCTAACCCTTATAATGTTTTGTCACAAATTAAAAAATGAGCACTGCCAAGAAATCGGTGGAGAATAACGTTTATCATCAATCTGCCTGTGCCTCAAACTTTCAAATCAGTGCTGCCATGTTTGATCCAAGCTGGATTTTTTAAGGTCAAGCAAACATACTTTTCTGACAAGAAAAGCAATAATGTGAACCAACAGTGACACTGCAACGTGGCTTTGGTTCAATGACTGGTTTGTTTCTGGCAATCTGACTTTAGTAACGAACAAAAAAAAATCCTTATTCTGTGGTTTTCCTGAGCTAATTTTGCGGCCCCCTGCAGTTTAGCAGCGAATCTTTGCTTGGGCGAAGCTTGCCCAAGTTCTAGTACTTGGCCAGGCTTTGCTTTTAAACAAGTAGAACTTGGGTGTCTGTGATGACTTGTTACTTGCCCTTTTCCCGTCAGTAGTTCAAGCCTCCTTGATGAGCTCTCTTTACCCGCTACTCTATCTAGCATGTCTTTTAAGTGTGGCCAAAATAGAGACGTCTTTTGACACTCTTGTATCAACTGGTTTACGACTTTGGAACAGTTCGAAAATTGCATTGAAAGTCTTTGTTTCCTAAACGGTGTTGTTTCAGAAGAGGTTAACGAGATGGTCAGCCTTCATTTACCTTGGAGTGGGTTTTGTAGGATGTTATGTCCTAGAAAGAGTTAAACTAACAATAAAACTTTCTAGGCATCCCATTGTGAATAAATAAGTTTCATGTGGTTAAAAAAAAACTGGAATTCCCATTTTTCTCAGATGTTTTTACGCAATCTAAAACTAGGGACTTTTTGCAAACATTACCAAACACCACAAAACGTTAGATTTTGCAAAAAGAGCCATTCTTACGAAAAAGATTCAGATCTAGAGCTTTTTATTCCGCTCATTCGAAATGAGTCATTCCTGATTGATGAGAGAAAAAAAGGCCTTATTAGAATTTGTGTCGGAATCAAAATAGAAGCAAGTCACCCTGAAACTTTGTTACTACCTATGCCCAAGCATTTGTTGGTAAGAAGTTCCTAAACGTCATTTTGCTCTAATTGATCTAAGGTTAACTTAAAATTGCTTTTTAACGAGTGAAGGTGGGTAGAGAACACCAGATCCTTTACGAGTAAGATGGCCCTACATGGAAATATTGGAAGATCACGTCACAATCTTCCAATAAACCGACCATCTGGCTCGATCAAAAGTGTCCCTGTCACCTTTGTCCATACTGTTTAGCCCAACTGAAAAATCTATTTTTTTGCTTTTCGCAAATTTTGACGTAGTTATTGAAATCATCAAGGCAACCATCAACCTCCAAAATTTTTATTAGATCATAGCCACGCTCCAATCGACTCGAAAAATAATGAGGAAAGGTTCCAGTCATCGAGTCATCAACGTGAGAGCAAAACCATTTTTGCCATCATTTGCAACTTGTTAGGCCGTCATCTATTGGTTAAATTTGAAGTAGTCGTTTTTCAACTACCATTGCATGGTAGAAAAAAAATGATAGTGCCATATGCATCTTTTCCACGAGAAGACCCCAGATGGACTGATTGGCTGATTGATTGAGTTACCACTATACGTGGACTTCTTAAAAAATGGTGGCCAAATCTGCTTATTGCAGGTTTAGACTCCTCTCTGAGTCCCTTTTCATAATATGTTCATGGGCTAGAAAATCTAAAATGTTGCAATTACAGACAAGTCACCTTTTTAGGATTTAATCATGAACTGGCTATTTCCCAAGTTATATCGTTAAGGACTGAAGAATGAGGATTTAAATCTTATTTGGTTATCACTAAATGACTTTTGTCAACGTCTCTTGAGCTCTCAAAAGAAGCTTAATTATTTTGGTTAGACCTTAGGCATCAATCACTTTTACCACTACCAAACAGCCACATTGAATGCTAATTTTGAATAAAATGATTGAATCAGGAAAAACGATATTTTCTCCTCCATCGAAAGTCCACTTCTCTAGCAGTCCGTGCACCATACGACTGACTGACTGTCTGACTGACTATCTCCTCCATATTGGGAACAATTGCTCACAAGATGATCCATCTCAAAAATGTAGCCAAGGATGATGCTCTTTCGGGGCCTCTTTCCAAGGAGAAGGTTAATGTTTTTGGCAGTGCTGTCTTGGAAATAACAAGGAGGGGCACGGACAATTTCTCCACCACTTAAGGCGAGGACAATGAATGTGCAGCTACCACAACGAAGACTCCCGAACCATTTGGCCAAGCCATTTGTCCTCCAAATGATAATCAACGAAGCACATAAGGATATTTCTGGGGGACCCATTGTTTGTCCCAAGCATTCAAATAGGTTCCCTTCCACCGAGAATTGAATAACAAAGGTCGTTAAGGATTTCGTTGAATGAGCTCTGCTTTTGGATGGCAAGAACTCGTGAAAAGGTGACAATTATTGGAAAAAAGGACTCCAAAAGGAGAGACCCATTTTAGGACCCTTGAAAAGGAAATCTGCGTCATCCGCCTATCGTCTTTCTTCAAATGGAAGAAGGCAAGGAATAGAGGTCCAATAATGACTTTTGGGATCTATCTAAAAGAGCTAATATGAATGGCTCAGAAATGGAAATCCAGATAAATGACTATTGTCCTCTTGTTTGAGCAAGGACACTCTAATACATGATTTATTGGATGTCTTAAAGTAGCAGATAATCAAGTGGACTTGTTGCTATCATCCGTCTTATCAGATTACAACACGACCATTAACACGGGATTGTGGATTGTTTTCCACGTTATTTTCTTACATAAATGAGCTTGATCCGGACTGAACCTTAAAACTATGGCGATTCTTTTCCAAATATATGTGTATATTAGTGATCAAAGAGTAGGATTAGGCTTTTCAAAAAAGTAACTTCAAATGGTACCGTGGTACCAAGGAGTTTGATAACTTATCCAAAGATGGGCGTCATTCATTCTCGTCATCTCTGAAAGCTTTTAAACGTGAAAGCAACATTCTTCAAACTTTAGCATTGCTAATAATACTAAGAAAAATCAGTAATATTGAGCTTTGTGGAGCACTTACTCGTTCATCTTATTTCAACTGAACAATTAGTCATGTTGGTTATCTTTAGGTTGTGAATGGTTACGGAGCAATGACCACCTTTGCTATTCCTTGGCTTACTCTGGCCAAGCTTGAATTAGACAACTGGAAACCTCTTCTTTGACATGATACATTAAAAAGACGGCTATCCAGAGCTATATTTATGATGAGTTGTCAACATGTTTTAGTTCATTATAATCGTGGGAAGTGAACGAATATGGTTAAAAGGTTGATTCCTCAATCTTTGGCCTATCCGCTCTTTCGTTCCCAGGGGCGATCGGAGATTGTAAGAATGGAAGACGCCCAAATTGGGCAAACAAAAGGCCGCACTATGTCTATTTAGGGCGCATTTATTGGAAGCATTTCTTATATTCCCGCCATCCTAACACAGCAATTACTGTCTGGAGGCTTTTTTGTGCTTCCATTCCCTTGGACTTATTTATTTATTCATTTTTCCCTAGACGCGTGACAGAAATATACATTGAACTTGTCCTTTAAACTTACGTGTTCCATAAGCCCTCGACCACTTGGAGCCATGCTCATTCCATCGGTTCCAAAACGCATACCAACCAACAACGCTGTCCGTCTCTCATTTCCAGGTTTACTATACACCCGGGGTTCGAAGGATATTATGTTAATTGAGTCTCGCCAAGATATTCATTGAAAACAATGGGACTAAGAAGTGTTCTACTCGTGTTGTGTGTGTTCCACTTGTACCAATGTGGCAAGGGCGATGCTCCCACCCATGGACCAGCTGTATCTTGTGAGGCACCCAAAAAGAAGATCCTGTGTCTCCATCGTGAATACTCCAAGTTTGATCTGCCCTTCCGGAATGATCACAATACCATTGATATTGGTAAGGCGTCTTGTGCTTCTTCAACTGTCTTCCATTGGATCTCCTTAAAACGAATGTGTACAGGGTGGTGTCGGGTGATTGGAAGGAATAGTCGAGCAGGTTTATTGGGAGATTGACCTCGTTTGCATTACCAATAGAGGTCGGAAGTTTAAGTTTCAATAGCTTTTGCCGACTTTTGGGCAAAATAACCTTTTATTGGAACTCGAAAATTAAAGGCTATTATCTTAGTTTATATTCATGCATTTTTTTTGTCTTGGACAAAAAAGGGAAGGAGGAAAAACTAAAATTATTTTGGCGCTCTCATATTGAAGGTTCCCATGTCCCAATTAAGATTGCAAAGTACAGGGGATAAAAATCAATTTGGCTTCCTGATTTTGGGCATTGTTGTCGATTCCCGTAGAGGGAAATTGTATACAAAAAGCTCATGCACGGTGAGCAAAGAAGATTTTCAAGAGATGGGTTACAAAATTTGAATAACTGCCGTTTTTGGTGTCCTTTTGACACCGTTTTGCTTTCATGGCTCAATATACAAATACTCTTTGTTCAAAAGAGGCCTATAATTTTAAATTCCAAACATTTTGGTTGACCATCGAAACTCTATTGACAAATCTTACTTATTTTTCCGATCTTTAAATGTGATTGATTCATTTAAGGCAAACTTTCCGACATGTATCTCGAAAATGCTGAGACATTCTTGTTTGTTTGATTTGAACTTTGCTGCCTCTTTTTCTCATTAAAAGACTTGAATACGTATGATTGGCTTAGCAGTTCATTCCTTCATCGAAGGGTATTCCAAAAACGACCTGTACAGAGTCAATTAAAATGACAATTCTAACTGAAATTAACCAAGTGTGCGTTTCTCCCTTTATACCCGGATTAATGATTTGAACCAACTGCCATTTGCAATTTTGGGCTATCCAACTTCTCAGTAAAAAGTCATATGCTCTCAAAGCTGAAATCAGCTCAATGCATAAAGTGCATAAAATTGGGGAAGAATTGCAACACTTCAACCACCTTCGAGCCCTTAACTTTTGACTCGGACCTTTAATTGTGACACATTTGGCACAACACTTTCTGTGTGAGGCAAAACCCAGTCTAGGATAAACTTTATTAAATGTGGTAATGAAAATTGCCGTTTGTCGACCAACAAGAACACGCTTCATTTGGACGATCTACAGCGAAAGTAATTCTCCTCATTCTAATTTGCAAACTCTTAGTTTCATGCTAAAAGCAAAATCTGAAGATGATTAAAAAAGGGCTTGCAATCTTGACCAAATAGTAATTAACAATTAGCATTATTGATGCTTACAGTATATTCTGATGATAACAGCTTGTAATTCCAACTTTACAAGATTTTCTAATTTTAGCTTTTTAGCTCATAATGGCCTCAAGACAGGACAGCATTTTCCGGTAAAATTGCTGTTCTTTGAAGACTTTGTCCAAAACTTTTGAAATTGTTGCTTGATGAACAGGAAAATGAGAAAGCACGTCAAGATGTGTAGACTATAGGATCAAACGAACTATTCACAATAAGCTGTCAAAGGCCGATGTCAAGTGGCATGGCCCTTAAAACTCTTTTCTCAAAGTAGGATCAATTGAAACAGATAGGGTTTTGGTACTTACGCGTATCAGGCCAAAGCCAAAGGCCAAACGGAAGAATGAGTTTGTCATTAACTTCGTCCACTTGACTTATTGCTCAGCTTCTTTTGGCTCGATATTTCAAATTGAAACGGAGGTGAAACGGTTTCACAATCACCCCCCATTTATTTATTTAAAACCACAATTATTTATGATGAGGCCAATAAACTACGAAGGTCATAGATTAATCATATTGGTTGTGATCTTGGAAGCCAATTGGCAACTTGGGGGTAGAAATAAAGCAGCAAGATTGTTGTCACGCTTTTACAAAAAGATAAATAATTGACTAGAAACATCAGTTGTTTTACGGACCCTCGTCAATTTAGGACACAAGAACAAATATGTTAATGGGTATTGAGTAAATTGTAGAGCTCCATACCTAAAAATACCCCTAAGGAATGGCATTTGGTTCGAAATCTACCTTCAATTACATTTGCTGAATGGTGGTAGAATATGTGATTATTAAAAGGCCTTGTGAAAGGCTTTCTTTGCACTTGATCGGGAAGCTACGTAAATCAATGTATGTTTGGTTAAGCGGAACGTTTGCTTTGAATATTTCAGGCATCGAGATATCGGACGTTCTGAAGATTGACGATAAAGATTACAGCATTACTTTCTCCCTCTACTTCAACGTCCAATGGTCGGAACCAAGGTTGAACTTGTCGGTGGACTTCTTTAATAGCGAAAATATCACCTCGGAAGACCATCTTGTGCCAGGTAAGACGACAGACAGAATGAAAGAAATTCCCAAATACAAATGGCAAAATGTTCGTCAGAGGGCGCTTCACTAGTCTAGTTAGCAGCTCTTGGTCCAAAATTTAGAGCCGAATTAATCTAAATTGTTATCACTCGTATCATCAGAAGTTTCTTGAGAATGATTGGTGTTCAAGGTAACAAAACGCAATGTTTTAGAAATGTTCATCAACTTTATTTAGTAATCTTGCATTGCTATTCTCCTCTTGGTTATGGCCGACAGNAAACGCTTATTGAAGGGCTGAATCGTATTCTGAATCATCTAGTAATAGACATTAAAGATCCTGAAATGAAAGATCCACAACGATCATCTCAGGATTATGTTATTCTCCTTCAGTGTTTATTCGTTGAAGTGATACAGGATTTCTGCAGAGGCACCTCTTAGCAAGAAGTCATCGCCAGGGTGACCAAAATGTTGAGCACGATTTAACTTAACTTTAGCTTTAACCAAAACATCCGCCTTG
>NC_081451.1:10344242-10344410 GCF_007210705.1 Tigriopus californicus
AATACTAGATTGAATACAAACAGGTCTGGATTATTTCGAGTCTTTTTTTATTTCAATTATATTTAGGTCTTAGTGTTGTGAAATGTTGATTGACCCTGGGTGAAACTTTATTTGATTTTGTTCTATTTATTGTCTAAAACTGAAAAGGAATATAGCATATTTTGGTTC
>NC_081451.1:10344446-10370738 GCF_007210705.1 Tigriopus californicus
CTCTATCAATTTAGAACGAGACAACCTTCTATGATTGAAAGGGTACATAAGACTGGGAAGATCGGGCAGATTCCTCCCACTAGAGCGGCTAACTTCTCAGATGGATATGGAGATCAAAGACCGCAATTTCCGGTACATCTTAAAAAGTCTCAATGAGAGCTGAAAGGCCACCAAACATAGACCAAAGACTGCCAAACTTGAAGCGGGGATTTGCAAATTCAGCATATCTACATACCGATAGATCCTTCTCATCTTCAGGTCTTTAAATGGCCTACCTGAATCAGTCATTATGATAGATTTGAGATGAGGAGAAAACAGATTCATTGAATTAAAGAACCTTTTCAGGTTGTGAAGTACACATTCTAAAAGGGTGTTCCAAAGCCTCTCTAGGAATGGATCACGGACTAATAATGGATTAGGTGTTCAAACACGTCCAGAAATAAGAACCAAGGTAGAAAAAATGTCTTTTAAACGGATCCTGCTGTACGGCCAAGGCTGCTAAAAGCTATTTTGAGGCTATTGATTGTGGCTTACGTAATTGCTTAAAGTTTGTTAACTTTTAGAAAATTTTGCAAATTCTCTTGACTCATATTGACCCTTTTTGCGTTTTTATTCGCTTTATTGTTTTGAAACTGCCTCCCACAGAAACCCAGTGACGTCATCATACTTTTCATTTTGATTTGACTTAGATTACAAGGCATGAAATAAGCAGTCCATTTACGGAAGTTGCATATATACCTGGATAGTTTTCATAACCAAAAAAAGGCTGTCAATATCATTTGGCCCATATTATGCTTGCAACGCTACACGAAATATGGTTACATCATGCATTTCAAAGGGCACTTTTTGAGTTAGCCCATACCAAATATAAGGCCGATTGGGCCGTTTTCTCTTTATTGAATTTAAATGCGCTTGAGTAGTTTTTGGCTGATTTTATTAGCATCTTTTTGGATAATTAGTGGCTCAAATGACATAATGTTTGGAATAGAAATTGTGTTCAAGGCATCTTGCAAGTATTTTATTTAGCAATCGACCGTGGCTCTTCTCCAATTTGGGCTGTCTGACGTTGCAAATAAGGGCCCCTATTGAAGCAGGAAAAGGAGATGACGTCATCACATTTTTGGGGAGGTCACTANCCCAATCAGTGGCAATGGATTTTTAAAAAAGTGTAGCTTCCTAACTCGGAACTTCCTGTTAACGCGTTGCTTTGATTATTTTGACTATGCTGATTATCAAACACTTCAACATTGAAAACAAATTATATTTAAGGCCCAAGTAATGCAAGCTCATTATCCATCACAAAGGACTCGCAACAAGTGCTCGGAGGTAATTCGGATATGAGAAAAAAGCGAGCTCCTTAAGCACAAAGGTTTCTCGAAATGGACACGTTTTAGTCCACTTAAAGGACCCACTGAATTTAGACTGAGGAAAAAAAGGCGAAAATATGATGTAAAACCAAAAGTGAGCCTAAAATCGATAAAATGCTTTAAAAGCGAAAAAGTTGAGGGCTGACAAATAAGTGCAAAGATATGACGTCGGGTAGTGAGAACAATTTTGACAGCAACAAAAGGGACAAATGGCACGTAAATTGAACAATGCACATTTGAGTTGCTCAAGCAAAGCCAAATTCCATTGCTTTGTCATTTAATTATGCTTCCGAGCTTCAGTTCAGTTTATCCTTGCGGCCATAAGCATTAGATGTCTGCACTGAGAATCAAAATGATAAATTGCCAATAGGTGAACTTAGTTTGCAAGTCTTTACTGATATTACTGACATTTTTGCATCATTTTATTGATGGGTGTTGGGGTCGGTTGGCGAATTTTTCCAATAGACGATGGCACTTTCCGGTATCAGATTGGCTCTTTGTCTGCTAGTGAGGTTATCATGAATCTATCCGTGTGTATCTCTTTTAGCAGGAATTTCCATTGTTGGGATTTGAACCCACCCCATTTGGAAAGAGTATTTTTTGTTTTGTTTGCGCTTCTTTTAGACGCTCAGCTACACAAAAAGGTATGATTAAGAATATGTATAAAGCCATGAACTGTGCTTTAAATGCGACTTGGCTCTTATTAGGATATAGAACGGATAAAGTGTATTTAGGTTTAGTCATTATTGTTACAAATGTAGGTTTGCTGTCTCTGGCCAATAATAGAACATCGGTTGACAAAGATGACAGAGAAATGAAGACTCTTAACCAAAATATCTTGATCATGTATATTGCCAGTACTAAAACTCCCTTTGTTTGGACAAGAGGGTCTTTTTATCTCTCTTTACAAGACGCTCTTGCCAAGTTCTGAGGGATTAAAAACATCCGTGTATGTCAGTAAATGGCCTTGAGAGGTCATTAATGTTTCTGCTCAATAAACACAGCAAATCCCATACTTGTAGTTGTTTAACAACAACTGGAAAAAGACAAAGCGGGAAATTTGAAAACTACTGATACCGTCATGTTCAAGGTCAAAGTTTGTGATGTTCGTGTCGATTATTTTGCAATTAGCAGATGGATAATTTATCACTCTGTCACAGCTGTTTACATCAAAGGGATATGTAAAATATCGGTTAGGATTTTCAGCTATGCAAGCGAGCCAAAGATATGCCATGATTGAAACTCAGGTTCTCCAAATGTTCATTTTAAAAGATGTAGGCCTTTTTAAGACCTCATCGAATAACGATGCCTATGGATTTTTATACGACATCCCTTCTGCTCAAGCTGTAACAACATGGCAAATCAACGAAGCAACAAAGTATAATGTGCCAACATCTTGTCAATACGTGAACGGCGTGGAAACACTGTGAGAATTACCAGAGCTTTTGGTCTTTCTTTACTTTTTAACGGGAAAAAAGTCCTTTACTGGATCCCGTGATTGGGACAGTTGAAATTAAATAAAAATGAGCTGTCTCGGATATTTGATCTAACCTTCGCTCTTCGAAAGAATCTAAATAAGAGGCAGTAAAAGAGTTGTTGAACAACACATAAGGTTGACAACAGATACATTTTGACCATAAAGTGCATTTCAAAGAAACACCTTCATTCCCTTTGAAATGTCCAGTACGTGTCCAGTTTTTTGTGGGGCTCATTTGTTGCAACTGTATGAAAAATCTTCCTCGAAATGCACCAACTCCTGCGCAGATTCGTGAAAGAACTAAAAGCTTTTCCAAGCTAAAAGAATGGGATTTACCAAACGTGTGACATTTTGCTTAGAAAAGCGGTAGCTAAGAGATACCAACTGATTTATTGGGCAAGCATTGAGGTCATCTGTAATCAATAATGGTAATGTGGGCATTGAATCACGAAAGCAAAATGTCTCCTTAACCTTCGGATAAATGAACTCCCTAGATTGCACAAAACCCGTTTGAAATCGCCGGAGGGAAATATCAGAAACACAGTATGATTTTTCGGGACTTGAACAAAATTTCACACTTGCACAAAATTAAAAGGTCAAGCCAAATCAACTCGAACTTGTTGATTGATCATATGCCATTCGAATATAAATCAGATAAGAGTTTTGAATCAATAGTTTTATACTAACAACGGGTCTCAATTCCCCAGTGATTATGTAATGTATCGAAATGGCCTTAGAGCAATTTTAAAAGAAGGTTTCTAGATATATACATCAAAATAAAAGCTATATTTCAAAGGCAAAATGCTTGTTTTGTGTAAGATTTTCGGGGTTGGAATTTCAACGAAACATTTGCATGAATCAGAAAAAAATCTTCGAGTTCGACCACAATAACTAAACATTGATAAAACTCCTGAACACTAATCATGCAACATTTAAAAAAAAATGAAAACAATACTGTACCTTGACTTTTTTTCCCGCGAAAAACGTGATTCAACATTGAGAAATTGAAGCAGGAAAGAAAGATGACTTCACCGTCAAATTTTGTTTTGGGAACTTACTTGCTCTTTTCCGGTTTTATAGTTCTTTGTTAATGGATTGAATTAAAGTTCCAGTTCATCTATCCATAAAAGGAAATGATCATTTAGCATTGTATCTTTATGAGCTTTCACAGTATTACTCATTAACATGCTTAAAAATAACTTTTTAGCTTGAAAAAGCCATTCTTGGACTTATTTTTCCTCTTTAAGAACTTTCCATTTTTACATTAGACTTTCTCAAAATCAGAATTCTTAGAAATGTTATCTGTCTAGTATTGTGTTTTGTATCTTGGGTTTTTAGTATCCCTACTGCTTTGAAAAGTGCCCTAGTGACCTCCCAAAACTTGTGCTGACACCATCATTCAGCTGTTATTTCAAGGAGTCAACTATACATGTTTATGCTTTTAAGGATGTATGTCCGGAAAAAGTAGTCACAGAAACTTAACGGACATCATTAGTAACTTATGTTAATGATCCGCAAAAACTTCAATTGAGAAGCCATCATGTAAACATGCACAAAAATCTAGTAGTCCAATGACAAATGTGTCGCAATAAAATTTATTCAATTATCAATTTCGTGATAAAAACTTGATTTGCCATCATTGGAATCCGGCCACTGAGTTTTGTTCTGAAGCGGAATTTGAACTAGTACTCATGAGAAGTTAACCAAAAGTAGCTTTCTCTACATCATTCAATTCAGTTTAAACGATTGATTTCAAAATGTGATTCTTTTCATGCAGATCCCTTTCCCTTCCCTTAACATGGTGACCGAATTTTGAGGCAAAACATACTTATTTGAATCATTTCGAGCAAAAAACCTCCCCCTGTTGAGGTAAAAAGGTGAGGAGCATCTCGTTGACAAAAGTCATCGTCGTCTTCTTTCGTTGGAATTCCCCTTTTTCAACTCTTCTCTCGTTCAAAGAGGAGCAATTGCAATCAACGGGCCATTAACTTTTGGAAGGGCTCGAGGCTGAAGTCATCCATATTGCTGTCACCAGTTGCAAGCAATGAAACGATTACACAATTGTGAACCATGTCCCAAGGGAAGGGCCCTCGTTTATTACGTTCAACTTTCTCTCAAAGCTCTATGGCGAGAGCTGTCTTGATTCCTTTTTGAGGCTAAATGGCCAATAGAGACAAATATGGGTTCCCCTTGAAATATCACTTGTCCTTCAGTTGTTAATGAATCATTCTTCAAGGATAATTAGAAACTTAGGGGCCCTTACTAACGACTCCAGCACATCCAGAGGACTGACATGTACCGTTCATTAATCCTGTGTAATCCTGGAGGATCATCATTATTTGGATGGAAAGTTCCATGATCGTCGCTCAAGAGTGGAAAAGTTCTAGGGGGACATTATTGATACTTTGAGCTGTTATGACATGTACCAATCAATCCCCTTGAAAGTGATGTTCTTGTCTTGAGGATTTTTTTCTCCTGGTAGAGGGCGACTCTTTGCATTCTTTTCAGGGTTGCCAGATAAGACAATTATCCGAAAATGAAAATTACTACATTTTAACAAGAAATGCTTTCATTTTGTGAAATGTATGCATCGTTTACAATTAACGTGCTATGGCCGGAGGTTTGAGTATCATTCTGGCAAGAAAAGGCATCCCTCATTTCACATGTTTCCAATCAGTAACGTGAATGAAGTAAAGAAAATTCAAAGATAAATGTAATGGGGCACCCTGATTTTGGACATTTTGTTTGTGGATGAAGAATTTAGAAGAGACAGAACAACTACAAAAATGAATTTTTTTGAGTTTTGTAAAACAAGCCACTCGATAGTTAAAAATTCAACTGGAGTTGGCTGTGATGTTTGCCGAAATTTTACTTCAACAAAATGCCCACAATCAGGTTGCCTCATTTTATTTTCCTTGAATTCCCTTTACTTCGCAGATGGAATTGGCAATGTCCAATCTGATATCAAAGTTGTTCTTCATCTGTATATGTGACTAAGTGTTCAAAAGATCCCTTGAGAAATGCCAGAGACGCGAATCGAACTAGAGACCTCGCTCATGTAAATGCATTGTTAACCACAACGTCACATCGCATTCCAATGCCAAACCCCACGTTATTTCCATAACAAGTTTTGGCTGAACTTCTGGTAAACTCAAATTTGATATCCTTTTCATGTTAATCAAAAGATGTAACTAATGGGACATTTTTGCCGTTGAAGGATCGCACGGTTTCATTATTCAGGGGCTGAATGAAACTTGAAACTGATGCATCTAAAAATGCAATTTTCTCATGTCATAGAGCACACATTGTTCAAATGGAGATCTTAATAAATTTGAAAAAAGGCTCCTTTTACAAACATCAGGAAAGTACATACTATTTCTACATCAATCTCTTGAGATCTCCCGTGGCAGCAAGGTTCTGTGACATCTAGTTCGTCATAGAATAAAGGTCCTCATCCGAATTGATAATATGGGGGTGTCAAATCGAATCCCTTGGCAATAATCCGCATTAACTTGATCGGCAATGCATTTTGATTAGTACGCTTTTTATGGCCAAGAGCAATCTGCACTTCCGGAGAAAAGACAGTGGAGAGCCAGTAATGGACATAAGACACTCCCAAGGGACTTAGGACAATTATTGACAAGACTAAACAAGAAAAGATGAGGCCTTTGTACTTCATCTTTATTGTCGGTGTTGATAAATACGTTAATGGTTGGCTCTCAAGATTGAAGTTTCGCTTTCAGCTCGACGGAGGGCTCTAGTGTAGTGATAGGTTCAAAAATACTGTCACTAAATACTTGCTAAGGTTGCCAGAAAACTTGAAAAGTGTGGGCTCCCGCCGATCCCAATGTAACATAAAACAATATGGTTGAGCCAAGAGGCAACCCTGACATAAAGAAACAAAATGAGGGTTAAATTTTTGAGACCCCAAAGGGTTTCTGACATGCCATTGGGACTCTAATTTCAGCTATCTAAAGCAAAGCATGAGGTAGGCAAATCTCCTACGTTCAACAAGTGAGCTAAAGAGGTGCTTGGAAAATACAAAAATCCCTCGCTTTTTAGTTCGTACGACATCATCAACCTGAACTTGACACAAGTGGAGTCAACATGTTTGGGCGAAATGGAAATCGTTCAAACATGGTCAGCGGTGGAAGAAATTGAATTTAGCATTAGCAGCTCATATTGTGCCCCACCATATTTCAATTCTGCAAGTCTTAGATGTTAAAGCAATAATTGCAAAAGAAACAGAAAGATTTTGAATTCACCTCGTTTATTCGGTAATGTTACCTTTTTTATCTTAAAGTCAATGAGAAAAGTAAAAAAAAAAAATCATCCCACAATCATAAACCAGCTAGTCGTCCAGTGCAGGAACCCATTGACAGAAATTTGCTCCTACTTTAAACGGGTATTGGCAAAGTCAAAATTGCCTCTTGGAGGAAAACCAGATGGCAGGGCCAAACAGGGACTAGGCATTTTCGAAAATTGATCATTTTCCAAGGGTGACTGATTTTGCTTTTTGTCTTTCAAGGAGACAAAGTTACCATGACGAAATCTTTAAAAAAAATTAAATTCTCGCAGTTCATTTTCGTTCGATAAAAAAGGTTCTAATCAAAGACAAAAAATATCCTCAAAATTGAATGAATTTCCGTCTATGCCATTTGTCCACTTGTAGTCAAATAACCACAAGTGACGTAACGCTTCTCAGTAACAATTTGGCAAGGTCAAATTACTCAGGCTTTCTGCATACGCACTGTAACTAAACACCGGCAAAAACTGTTTCATAGTTTACACAAGTTCAAATTAGGCATTTAAAACAAAAAAAAAAGATCAAAAGCTAATGAAAATCAATGTAAACAACCGAAAACAGCATATTTATAAGATATTTGAACTCAAGTCAACCTCAGCGATTACTTGAAAGTCTAGACTCCTCCAAAATATGTCGTTCTCACATTGAGAAACAATTGCAGAATTTGGCAGTGTGAATTCGCGAAAATGCCAAACCGAAGCATTGGGGAAAAATCGGTTAGTGCAACCCACTCAATTTTCTGCTCGACATACGAACAATATTTTTGTCGAAGTGTACCTGCAAACGCTGCCTTTTTAACCGCTCGGCTTTTTTATTCCAAACACACGATATGTGGAAAATCTGAAGTATTTTTTTAACGATCTTCCCTATTACTCCCAATTATGTTTACCAAAGGTGAATTTTAGACTTATGTCAGAGAAATTGGGCTTGCGAAGACTCTTCTCTTCTCAATGCTTGAGTGACATAAAATCCCTCTTCAAGTAGTCTTCCCAGCTAAATCCTCTTTCTGCATTCATCACTTTCAATCCTGCTTTCAAAAATCCTCACTTTAGAAATTTAAACAGGCCTTTGGACAATACAAAGGAAAAGGCTTTGTTAGCTTTGAGTCAACAAGTGAATACGGCCAAACAATCCAGTCTCTGGAGATCTATATCTTGGCCCCCAAAGGCCTCTCGACCATTCATTATTCTTTCGTTATTCGGGTCTTCGAGAGATCCTCGCTTTGTATCGAAGTCAGAAATGGAGATAGGCCGGCCCCTCGAAATTAACAAGAATGGAGTTCTTGAATGCTTTTTCTATCTTTACTTGAAGCAACTGCAAGAGCAACTGTTTGTTGGCTGTTTAGTAGTTATACAAGACCCCTTGGGGTGGTTTCTCATATTCCAGCTATCAATTTAATTGTAGGTCTTCATCTATGTACACACTGAATACTGCATGATTCAAGGCCTTCCAAGCATAAAGTTGGTAGTCATGGTTTATTGACCTTATTAGGCATTCCTTCAATCCATTCTTATACATCCACCACTACAGGGTATCCCATAAGCAATGAAGCACGACAAATAACCATTTGAACAAATTAAAAAGTGGAGTTTATTGACCAATATGATTTCAAAAATGAACGCAAAGTACTCTATCAAATTCCAGATTCACTTGCTCACCAAAAAATAAGCCTCATCTCTTTTAAGGGATTTCCATTCTTCATTCATCAAACATTGGAAAAATGTGTTATTTGTATGGTTATCTTGCTCAGGCTTTTCAATTTATGTTGAAAACCAAGACACTGGCTTTAAGAACTCATTTAGCAACCCTCCTTTAAGACAATTTGTCAGAATGAAGTCTAATCACCTGAGTGTCAAAATTGAATACAGAATTCAAAGATGAAGAGCATTGATGAGTGGCAGGATTGCAGTATGAGTATGAAGATCCTAGACAGAGTTTTCACAAAAGCATTGAACTATAAACAAACTTCTCACCAAAGGCCACTCTGAGCCTTTGTTTTACATACACTTCATTGTTGCTTCAAAAGGATGGAATCTGAATGGCCTGACGTGCAAACAACAACAATAAATGTACTATAATTCGATTTTGAGCGTTGTTTCTTGGCACTGCCCTTACTAGCAAAACGTCCACTCATTGTCGGAACATTGATAAGGATGACATAAACAAGGAGTCTCTTCCATGCTCGTGTTTGCAAACAAATTCCGTCACTTTTTCGTTCTCGTACTTTCCTTCCTCTGCCCAACAAGGTACCTACCTAACAATTTCCAACCCCAAGTATTAGATGGAGTTTTACATCAAGGTGCTCCGACCAAAGTTGTTATTGCAATGATGCCTTTGTGAAGTTTCTC
Organism: Tigriopus californicus; assembly: GCF_007210705.1. NCBI lineage: Eukaryota > Metazoa > Arthropoda > Copepoda > Harpacticoida > Harpacticidae > Tigriopus > Tigriopus californicus. The sequence goes on from NC_081451.1 coordinate 10,353,945, forward strand.
TGGAGTTACTCAAATCCAATTGAACTTTATGCTAAGCCTTTGGGGAAAGAGAGTGGATGCCAAGCCGCGCACACCACTTCTGGGACTCAATGCACATGAAATGTAACAAGAATGAAATAAATGGATCAACCCATTGGTGGTGAGAGTGAAAGATCAACTTGGGATCGAATGAAGGCCGCCAAATGATCAATATGATGGACGGATCACTTGCTCACTTTCGATTTTGCTGCAAGTTCCTTGCCATTGAAAATAGTAAAGTATAAGACATGTAGAGTGAAGGAAGTCCAAAAGAAAAAATCAAGTCCGACTTCCTGATTTTGGACATTTTGAAGGAGAACTAAGAAAAACAGGACAGCCAACTCACACTGTATTTCTATAATCAACTGAGGCGTGCTACAAAACTCAAAAAATGTCATTTTTGGAGTAGTTCTGTCTCTGTTCTAAAAACCTTGACTGAATACCAGACTGCAATTTCCTTCAACAAGGAGGAAAATTGAAATCAATAATGAATCCAGTGTATACAGAGTGCATGTTCCCAAGGCATATAAGTCTATTCCACAGAATGACGTCCGCTGTTTGTTTTCCCTTCACTTCTGAAAGGGAATTTGTAAAGAGAGAGAGGCCTTGGTTCGAGTCACCTCTCTAGTGTTGGTTTGGGTATACCACTAAAATATATAGATGAGACACAAATGCAGGTATGGAGGCTAGCAATGGAAGCGTATAAGTAGAGCTGCCAGATTCTGATGCACAACCCTTTGCCCTATCCCAGGTTTGCCAATTCTACGCTTCTTTGTGATATGTAAATTGCATGATGAGTTGCTGCTTTAGCAGCCTGAATTGGTGCATCTGTAATCATTGGCGAGGGTATGGGGATAGTAAATGTTGGTTGTACTGATAGAGCGCGAATATTACTTCATTGGGACACTCATCAATGGGCGGGAGAGCTGCCATCTGTCTCCAGAACACAGAAAGTAAACATAAAAGTAAGTGTAAAGTCAGACTGAAAGTAGAATTTCGTTTTAGATGGCAAGTATTCACACCCAAAACTAGCTAGCAAGCTTTTTTGCGAAGGTTTCCACGATTTCAAAAAGAGATGAATAAGACGAAAACTTCCCAGAAGATTTGAGAGCCTTGATCTATTTTTGGTCACCCTCAGCTTTCATCACGAAACCTAATCTTTCATGCAATAGCATCTTTGTCATTTAAATAGGTCAAAAGTCCTTTCTGTTTACCTCTGTGAATTAGATCATTTATTGAACGGCATTTTTCAACTTGTCTTCAAAATCATATTGAATTACAATTCCACAACGATTATGATTAATTGGTTGAAAACTGAGGGACTGAAATCAACTGTCGCAAGTCTGTGGAGAAACTGGGACTATAAAATGTCCTGTTCGCAATAATTCTGCCGTGTCTCAACATCCCCCCAAAAATTTCAAACATAAGCCCCATCACAAAATACCGCAGTATTTGAATCTTAATATTCATGGTGTAAACTCATGATCATTTTATGCACTCAATTTTCAATTGTGCGTCGCCATTCTCTCTGGCAACCCCTGATAAATTTTCCTTTGTCTGACAGGCAATCCCCGATTTCTAATTACTATTATCTTCTTCGTCTTAATAACGAAGATGGAACCTAGCAATGTGAAAAGAGAGAGCGAGAGAGACGATTATTAAGATAGAGCTGCTCCACACAGGAGGTAATCGCATCAAGCACGGACAAATAACCTAATCAAGACCCGATCTGGCCTTCCTTGAGTGCCATCTCCAAGAACACTTCTATAAGCAAGCTCCATGCCATGACAATTACAATATTTCGATCGCCTTTGGTGGATGCATCCAATCTACCCTTGCCCAATATGAACCACTTCATCTAGCATTGGTCTACCTATGCACCATAGTAGACTACTGTGGGATAGCCTTTCCAGACGCTGGTTTCTCAGTCTGTCCCGTATCGGAGAAAGTGTGAGTCGTTCGACGGGTGAAGGTGGTGAACCGCGAGGGACTAAGACTTGAGTCATTGAGTCATGTGGTGGCTGGAGGCACTCTTCCATGTAGTAAACACGTCGCCGAGGCCTTTGAAGGTCTGATTGGGAAGCCGATGCTTTATGGAAAAGCCATACCACGTACTCCATTTGAGGGCTGTTGTGGATTGGAGTAGATAACGTTGATCACTCTCGATTTAGAGAGAGGTGATGCTAAAAGCATTGTTGCAGTTTGACTAAATGATATGATGTGTATGACAGATGAGTGAGGAGCATGCATGAAGAGTAGTGTTGCGCGCAACAAAGACACAGACCAAGATATGGTGTCCAATAATATGAGTATCAAGGTCCGTTCATTTCTGACGAGTAATTTTGAAAATGTCCTTACATTTGTCACATCAAAGAAAGGCTACAGATTGGTAGCATCTAATAACATATTTCATATTTGTTGATGCTTGCATTTCAGCTAAGTTTGAGTTTATTAACCATCCCTTAAATTGGCGAGTATTCAAGAACATTTTGTTTCAATCCTTCCAGGCCTTCAAACTCTATTTCATTGCGGGTTCAATACGATTTTGAAGTCTCCGATTTAATGCTTCTGGGGATTGATTATCAAGTCTTTAAATCTCAAATCCACCCACTGACAGTTTCCATATAGGATGAGTCGTCTCCACTTTCTTCTTGGCTTTACCGGCATATTTTGCTTCAATTTCGCAAAGTCAATCCCCGAATGGGCTTTGTTTGTTCCCAAGGCCTTTATTGAAAAAAGGCCGTATCGGTGCTTCTGCTCCGGAAGTTGTGAGATGCAAAATGGCTTTTCTTGGCTCGAGACGAAAGATGATTGTTCCACTTGCGTAAAACAGGGTCTATAGTTAGGTCCAGGTTCATGAGATATCTCTAGACACGGTGGTTCCGACTACACTTAAAAAGATTGTGCTCAAATGCCAAGCATTCTAATTGCGTTTTTCCTTGTTGAAACAGCACAAGGATCAAGTTTGAAAGAGTATGTTTCATTAAGATAAGCTCTTATAAGGATATAATCCACTGAAAACCGATTAGAAGATAGTATTTTTAAAATCGTTGTTAATAGACATTGTGAGCATCCTTAGTTATGTCTTCAATTCAAATTTCATAAAAATCCATTGAACAGGCTCTGATATATTACCCTTCAAAGTTGTAATTTGCCTCAAATTTGGCTGCAAAATGCTCTGGTTATACCTTACAGAAATTGCCAAGAAAATATATTTGCTTTTTCAATGTCCCAAAATAAATGAAAACGTTCCATTTCTCAAAAGCATGCAGAACAACCAAAAAATAGTATATAATATCATTTAAAACTTACTTAAAATAAAACATCCATAACTATAATATTATAATCGTTAACCATGAGTTCATTTATTTGTGATCGTGAAGTTTAAGAAATTTTTAATACCATTTGATGAAAATGCTTTTGGTACGTAGAAAATAATCCGTGCAAAAAGTGGCAAATTTGAAAATTTAAACTGGCAGATGTATCCTTGTAAAATTTCAACCACAAGATTGGCTAGTCTACCATGCCAAGTTTAAGAAAGAATAATTGGAAATTTCAAATACTTAGGAGATTTTAGGTGCCTATATTAATTTATTTTAGGCTTTAGGGAAATGTTTATGAAACTGAAAGAGTATCATTTATTTTCATGCTATCATAAAAGCACATCATTTGTTTTTTGCAATTAACTAAGTTAGGTTTATGTCATTTTTTGATCTATTTTATTGCAAAATGCAACTTTCAAAGTGTAATAACTAAGCATCTGCTGAATAGATATTGATAAAATTTGATATCAGTGCATAACTATGAGTTCTGATAATATTGTTTGGCTAGGTTTTGCACTAAGATACTTAAAAATGTATTTTAAGTGCATTTATATACTAATATGAGCTACTTTTAAAGATACTTTAGAAACAAAAATTGCTCCTTTTGTTTATTTAGCAAAGAAATTGGCAACTAGAAGTCTTGGCATTTGAGCAATCACTTAATCAGGAATTATAACCACCGTGTAGAATATCTAAGAGTAAAACCGATGTCAAGTATTACTTAAGTGCCAAAACTGCATATTTAGGACTCGCCATGAAAATTGTTTAGTTTACGAGGACTATAATGTAATATATTACTAGAAGTAGCAAAATAAATGAATAAACCTTGGTTTTTACCTTTTTGGCCAAATTTTAGACAAATTACGTAAAACGGTCATTTTCGAAAAAAATCATTTTGTTCCATTTTTGGCATTTTTCATGCTCACTTGTTCAAAAACCTTGAAAAAAAACAGAAGGCAAACTTGAAAATGGTTATAGACATGAGCAAATCCAAAACTGACTTTATTGACAAAAAATCTCACAACAACTAACTTTATTATTAAAAAAACCATCTGTTTCATTACTTTAATTTTTGTCAGCAAAGGATGACTTCATCTTTCGAGCACGTCTTTAACAAACTTTACAATTATTTTAGCTTTTAAAATAAAACTCTGTTTTTCACCTTTTTATGACTGATTTGGCTACCTTTTTTCTTTTTTTTTGCACGTTCTAGTTACCTTTGTTAGATGATTTTTTCTACCTTTTTTTCCCCAAGATCTATTTCTTACGCTTCAGCGGCCCTCCACGGCTGATTTTGATTTTTAATTTGCATGGGCATAAAATGTAATCATTTACAATTACTTCAATAAATCAAAAACATTTCTGTTACATTTATTTTTAAACCTTAAAACAATTAGAAAACATTTTTTTCTGATGACAGGACCAGCATTTAAAACACAACTAATTTGGTCAAGTTAGGAAGAGGTGGTACTCGAGCCAAATCTAGATCTTCCACAGGATAGATTCATTAAAGTTGAAATGAATGAATGATGAGCAATGAGTAGAGTCAGACCGAACATGCCTACATAAAAAATATTTTTCAAATATATGTTTTCTTTCTGTGATGATACGTAACATAGAGAAAGATGACTTTTGAGAACAAGGACTTTATTCAGTTGTGGATCAAATAGGACACAAATCTAATCATTAAGTGAGCAAAAGTGCCCTAAGCAATAGCTCTAGACTCTAGAAAAGAATCAATTGTATATTGTGCCATAACGTCGGAATCGCTTAAAAAGTGTCCTAATGTCAAACATTGCAATAAAGAAGATTTAATTTCTTGTCAATAAAATAAAGAAGCTCAACAGATCACCCAGTATAAGCAATTGTTTCCTAGATTTGGGCAACAGAAAAATGCAATGAACAGGACTGACAATAACCTTTTGGCCATGGCAGCAACGTTTTTGCAATTCATCGCCTTTTTTCGTTCATTCCTAACTTATTTATTCATATTTTCTCGACTTTTTCGCATCTGCTATTTTTTTGTATTCTTTTTCGAATATTTTCCATCTTTTTCTCATTTTTCCCAACGAACACAAAAGTTCGGCCAAAATGGCAACTGTTTTTTTCAAGGTCAGGAGCCAGCATGGACATGGCAAGAATCTGCTTCCTAGGGATAGCTGGTTCAATTACCAATGCCTGAGATTTTATAACGTAATATTCCTTTGCATCTATCAACGAATTAGAATTGGCTGATCTTGCAGCAAATTTGTTTAAAAAAATTAAAGAAATTTACGCAAGACTTTGCGAATAGACTTTCCAAAACATAGGCAACAACCCGTTCGAGGGGGGCTATTTTTGCCTTCCAAATAATAGATATATATACAAATAAAAGTCAAGTAAAATGAATAATCTTCTCATCTTGAACTGCTGGGATTCCAGTCCCGGTAGCGGTAAGGAAGTCCGCAAAAAATTAATAAATAAATAAATAAAGACCATATTTATCTTCAAGTTTTGGTGGGTCCCAGTTTTTATGCTGGAAAAAGGGGCAAAAACAACACCCGAAAACCGAAACGGTTAACATAAAATCAACATATTTGGGTTATATTTTGCAACATAAAAATGACATATTCGGGCCGAAAATCCAACATATTTTGTCTGAGCCTAGTAATGAGTAATGAAAATGCATTGTATTTTGTGACTGCAGTTTTTCAATTACATCGGCTAAAATGTAATTAATTGCAATCACTTTGATTTTCAAATATTATTCATTAAAATCATTTGGAAATCTAATTGCAATTGCAATTGCGACAGCCATATCATTTTGTCCTTGACTGAAAATGACCACCCAGGGTTGGGCAGTTGAATTTGGCAACACTGATGAAATCAATCTGTCCGAGAACAGCGTTGCAGTGAAACTTTTTTAGGCCAGGTCGGCTAACAATATCTGATCAAGAACTGCAACACTGGCTTGCAATCTGCCAGCACAATCGGATTGATCACATCAATAACGGGCACTACCTTTTTGCCTTCTCCCTTCTTTCTCTCTTTCTTGAGCCTTTTACTCTTTATCAAAGAAGGTATTTTGTACTGCTCAAAGCTTTAACAAAAGACCAAATCATGGCGTTAATAAGGGCTGAAATTGGTCTTTGGGATAACTACCTGCAAAATTCAATTGATAGACGGATATGATAAAACCTTTGGTGATGGATGGGAGCCGTCGTTTTGGCACCTGTCTTCTCTAAGTATGACGGAATTCCAAAGGACGAAAAATGCACCATTTTGGAGCTGCCTTTCATAACATTTTGACAGTATATTTCTTTGAATGGATCGTAAGCTCGTGGCACTGAATTTTCTACCTGATGGCTCTTGTCAATGGCTTCTATAAATCTCTTATGATGAAATGAAACAAAAAATGTAGATAAATCCGAAAACTGGATTTCAAGTGAAAATGTGTCGGTCTCTGAGACTCAAGTTTATTTCTTCATAAGGTAATGGGTGGGTTTGAGGTAAATGCTGCACGTTTAACAAAACATTACATGGTAGTTGTGAAGCAAAGATCAGGATCCTGAATGTGCAACACAGTCTGAGACAAAACAAATTTTGAGGTCAGGGGTAGCGCATACTTGATGTGATAATTTCTCAATAAGTTTAGAAATTCAAACCTCGTGTTAGTCGATTCAAAATTCCCGCCACAAATACTCAAATATCGTGTAAGTGTTGGTGCGAGTTAGGCTCAAATTGGACTCGTACGAGTACTTTGGTAGTGTAGTCCTTAATCCTCTGATAAAGCTTTTGCTTCATGTGATATTTTGCTTTGATTAACGGCAACTTTTTTATCTATGGACTTACATTAAAAGTACTCATAACCTTTAAAGAATTGTTGCAGACTTTGTTTTTGTTGCTTTTAGGTTTTATAGTGTCACGATTCATTTGATTACTTGCGACTTGCATTTTTTTGTTCATTAGCTGTATTGAATATTAGACCAGTGACCTCCCCAAATTGCTGTTGTTTAAAGGACTGTAATTGAAGTCACTAGTTCGTTTTTGTGCTAGATTTCACCCCACCCATACAAATAAAAATGTGGTGTCTAGCTTTTGCTTCATTAAAGGGGCCAGCTGGTGGGTTACTTGTAGAGAATTGCTGATTGAGTACTCCCATAACATGCATTCATTAAATTACCTGAGACAATGGGAAAGCTGACTCGAGCATAGTAATTATCAGCGAGGATCGAGCAAGATCGATTCCATGAATCAACAACAAGAAAAATGAAATCTAGTTGTTCCAAACCTGATCATCAAATCTTCAAGGCCACTCAATAGCAAACAACGTTTCATTATGGAAAAACAGCAACAATCACAACATCCTATTTAATAACAGTCAAGATAGACATTGAAACATAGACATTCCATTATTGTTGAACTCAGGAGAATCCCGTTCAGTGAGACTTGTGGATCGTAAGTGTTGTCACTGCTAATGTTCTTTGGAGATCCAAGTTAATTATATCAAGGAAGCGTCACTTTTGTCATCACTAGAGACTCTAAAAAAAGCACATACCGTTTATACGAAATGTTTCAAAAATGTTTGATTTTAAAGGGGCAAAATGCTTTAAAAAGACTACTTAAAAAGCCCATTTTTTATTTAGATTATTTAAGCCCGTGCCAATGAATTGTGCTACCGTTGTAGTGCTTTCAACAACCTTTTCAGAGATATCAGTCAAAGAAAGTAAATCCTTAGTCACCAGGTTGTTTTTTAATTGAACAAATTTTTTTTTATATTGTAACCTGATTTACAATGCCTTCACGTATCTTAAGCCCTTTGATATAAATTTTTAGAATTTTGGTGTTCTTCTTCTTCTTTTGTAACGACAGCTTACCGGGTTTTAAGTGAAAATTGCATCAACAGTAGGCATTATAAAAGGGAATAATGTATGCATTTCTGTACATATGCAAAACACACAAGCTGTTTCTTCGCTGAATAGCAAACTTGTGGTTTTGAACTAGGTGAAATTCCCAAAAATTATGATTTCAACTTTTTTTATGAGTCCTCCTCCTACTCCCTTAGGTCAAAAATTGAGAAATTATGAACCCTTGGACTGTTTCCTTATCTCTTTGGTATCTTTTTCCCTACAAAAAAGTTGAAAATTTGTTTAAAAAAAGCCTAAATTTCTAAAAATCCTCTAAATGGGTGAATCATTTAAAGGAAATACATAATCATTCAATCAATTTTTCAAGTCCCAAACCTTTCAGCAATGTTAGGCCAAAACTGTCGATGACAAGAGATAATTGTCATCTTTTAACTCTTGGTGCTATTTATTTGGTGTAAGGCATGTAACGACAATTAGAATGACTGCTTACATACCTTAGAGAACATTCACTGGCTAATTCCAATGAAATGATCCTTGTTGAAAATAAAATTGCTCCAAACACCATCAATCAATGTTTTTTAGATATCTAAAATTTCTTGAAGAATAATATTTCAGAAACATCCTACCAAATTTCATGTACATTGGTGCATTTACGAAACCCTGGTTCTTATTAAAAATGTAGACATCTCTCTTCCGTGATTACATTTGAATTCATTAGAATAGTATTTCATTGTTATACGTCAACACTCATTTGAAATTCGACCCGGTTAGTCTCGTCACCAAAATCCCATCATGGGCTAAACAAAAATAGCTCATTTTTCATTGAAAAGTACGAAATGAGGAAAGAGAAAAAGTGGCATCGCAATAGCAAATTATGCTGGCTTTATCAGTTGATTTTAAAGCGTGTTATGCGTTCCATACGGGTCGTTGTCATGTAAGGTACGGTTGTGGTCCGACGGGATCTTTGGGTGAGGAAGATGCATTTCTTGGTTATTCAGATAATGAGGATTACTTCACGCCAAAGAGCTCATCTGGCAGGTCGAGTTTTCCGAGGCGAGGAGGCGAGTTCATTAACTTGCCACATAATTGGAAGGAAAAACACTTCATCAATTACCATCCCCACGTTGGCATTCGTCCATGCAGATGAATGATACTGAAGATGTATCCAAGAAGAAGATTCTTGGCGTAAACAACCGACACAAAACGGGAACATTTGTCAGTCGGAATCCAGGGACCAACTAGTACGTAGAAGAAGGAGAGGAAGAAGACTTGATTGGCCACGAAAATGGTCCCATTTCCACAAAGTTGGGAACACCACGAGATGACGGATAAGAGCTTGTGGTTGGCAGGAGGCTCCAAACTTGCTTGGCGCAAGTTGAAACGCAACTTTAGGGTGAATTTCAACGGAACGTGCATCTTTCCATCTACCATTTTTTGATACCTGGAAAACCACGAGACGACAACAACTTGAGGAGACCCTTTTTTGAGGTTCTCTTAAATATCCACCAACAGATGAAAAGACACAGCTTAAGATTCCAGGGTGGGCCTTTTTCAATCCTAAACGATGCAAAGTGACCTTTGGCTTGTTTTTAGCATCTGAAAAGCATGATCGAACGGATTTATTCAGGATGAATATTTGAACGAATTCAAAACTAGAAATGAGAGAGAAAAGGAATGCAAGTCGATAACTAAACAGCCAGGTTCATAGATATTATCCAACAATGTCTCGTACTTTTGGGAAAACACATTTTAAAGATCCTTTCCAGAAAACGTCTTTAATTCGAGCTGTTTAATTCGAGAGCAAACAATTCAGATAAGTTATGCTAGTTGGTGAACATTAATAGGGCATGTCAAGTGATGGAATTTCAACTCCGACGAATTAGAGTTGTCAGATTGATTTACTTAACTAACCCTTTCTCAAAGGTTGAGTGTTTCCAGAATTTTGACATTGTTACGCTAATCCAAGAGTTCTTCACACTTGTTTTTTGAAAACGCCATAAACTGACGTAAAGATTTTGTAAAACATACGAGTTTCTATCTAACTGGCTATATACGTGAATGAAATGTGCAAGTGTTGAAATTGCTATACGTAAATTCATTTTTTGTACAAAAAAATCGAAGTTGGCCAAGTGTTCAAAAATGCGCAGAGATTCGTGATTTTTTGTTTGTTTTTTTCACCGACTTTTTAACTGCTACAAGGAATACAATCCTATAGCTATTGAATTGAACCATCATATTTCGGTAATTTCTAGTCAGTCTTGGACAAATTTATAATTATCATTCTAGATCAACCCTACATTCAAGGACTAGCTCGGTGTGCATATAAAGATTAAACGGTAAAAGACAGCCGAACTGTAACTTTTTATTTCAAGAGCACTGAGGATTACTTTCCCTGAAGTGGTTGGAAAACCCCGTGAAAAACCAAACCAAACCAAATTTGCTTTTGTGGTCCCAAATTGATTGGGGAGACTCGTAGATAATATGTGAGAAGTTCTGATATCACCCCTGCTTTATTTGGGTTGATACCCTGACCTTTGCCGAATATAACATATAGTCATCCTTGAGCAGCAGCATTATTCTTTGTTTGTTTGCTTGTTTTGATTCTGTTAATCCCACCATGAAATTTGCTGCCGAGGTCCGCGCAACCATTTTGAGTGCCTAACGTAGTGTTTACCAAGCCATCAGAATCCTCTTGTACTTTTAGCAAAGTAAGATGAAGAGCTTTTGCTGTTTATAGTTTGAGAGTGGAACTGGGGAGGATTCAGTGGAACACCTCATAACTTTGAGTCAATATGAGACTTTTCTTTTGTTTCCATGCTAGTAACTCTTGTTGGAAGATGGTTCCATGCTTTTTCAACCGACACCTTCCTTACTGGCAAAATGAAAAAAAAAGAAACTATTAGCTTAGACTTGTTGTTCCACGACTGATATCCATTTCTTCTCCTCCTTCTTGTTCCAGTCAACTTGGAGCTCATCCACGACTTGTGGGTGCCAAACATCTTCATCTACAACCTTAAGACATTCAAAGTGATAGACGTGCTCTCCAAGCTCGCCGGACTTTGGATCAACAGTAAAAAGGAAATTTATTACAGGTACGTTCTGGGCCTGGTGTCCGTTATTCTCGAAAAGACACAACTGGGAACTGAGAATGATGCCATGTGCCACTTGGACCCCGTGAAATGAGATTTTTTGGTGTGCCTTTTCGAAACTCAAGACGGGGCCTTTCTTACTTCATTTCCAGCCAAGCCACTCACATCACCTTTATCTGTCCCATGTTATTCGATTCCTTTCCTTTGGACACCCAAGTCTGCAAGTTTCAGGTCAGTGAGAAAAAGATACGTGATAATGACAACAACTTAGAGTGGCGGCATCTGGAATCTATTGATTGTCAGGCCTTTTTGGTGGGGAATGGTCTGAGTTGGTGCGGTTGGAATGGCCTTCATCCATCCATAAGAGAGGCACTTGTAATGATTGTAATCTTCCCTTGAGAGTATGGGTTTTTCTTGCGTCAAGATGGCGCAAAACAGAACAGCAGTCGTACGTCACACCCCTGGTTTTGAAACCAAGTTCAAGACCAAACTGATCATCTCTTTAAGGGACTGTGGAGTCGATGAAAAAAGTGCCAAAAAGCTTTTAGTAGCAATGCTATTGAAGCCGAATGTAATAGTGGGCGAAGCTAGAACGCTGGATCACAAAATGGCGTCATGTGACCCAAGTGCCTCTTGGTTGAATTGCCATAACTAAGGTATGGACCCAAAAACAAAAGAACAACGGTTAGTGTCTCCAGGTGATTGGCGGAAAAAAGCGTTCAAGAACTAAAAAGATGAATTAAATTTTTCTACCGTTTTAGAATTTTCAGAATTTCCAGTCTTTAACTGAGGGCAAAAGAAAGCGTCAAATTGACGCAAAACGCAAAATACGGAGATTATATTTACTGGTTATTTTGTTTTGGTCTTTGATCCAATCAGAGGTTGAATTTGGATATTACGGACTGCATGAGGTTTAGTAGAGGCTTAGTAAAGTGAATGTCGCCATTTGGTATCCCAGAACCTTGGCTACAAAAGCTATCAATTTCTTGGAGTCGAATAGCTCTGGCTGGGCCAAAGCGTGAGAGTAAGCGAGACCATTAAAAATGTATTTCAATAAGGAGATATCAAGTGTTTAAAGCCAGGACATTAGTAAAGACATCACAAGTAACGAAATTACAGTAATTCCATTACATTTTAAAATTGAGTAAATGTAACGACCCAAAAACTAAAAGAATCGCTCGTTACTCGTTCCATTTTTGCAGCTTCCAGACAGAAATTTAATTTTTCGTTTTTCTCGTGACAACTGAAGAAACTTAAGATTCAACAGAAATTGCCATTTTTTTGCTACTTCCATCTAGCATATTATGACCAATGAAAGGGTTGAAAATTGCGCTTGCTCTTAACCACTTTGAGGGTTTGGTTGGTTTTAAGTCTTCTTGCATTTGCTACTTTATTGTTGACATCTTTTCAATCAAATTCCTTTGTACTGAAGACCCAATTCAGTGCAATTGTCAAGAAGGAAAAACCGTTATTTGGCTAAATGATGCATCAAATCTCCAAAGCCTCCTCATTTCTACGACTTAAGTCATAGACTTCTTTCAGGGAAGTCTCACCGGCATCACAATGTCTAATACTGTTTTTCCATCATGACGCTTGTGATATTGTTTCAAACCTTCAACAGGTCCCAATCTTGACTCGTCAAAGCATTACGATGCAGTACGTTTTGAACAATTATGCCAAGATAAAATGCCAACGATCATTATTGAAAAATGTTAACACAAAGTCTTCAAATGTTACGCCTTAGGACTGCTTGATTCAAAAAGCACATTTTTTTATACAAGAAAAACCATAAAATATTGGTCATCTAAATCTTAGGAAAAGTATCGAGAAACGAGTAACGCCATTACATTTTTTTTTTCGAGTAATGGTTGCGTAACGAATTACAATTTTTGACCAAAGTAATTGTAGTTGCATTTCGTTCCTTTTATTGAGGAACGACTAATGCCGTGGTTAAACCCACCGCGAAATATTAGTAGCTGACGTGATTCCATCATAGAGGAAGCAAGGCCTAGAGAGGGCAATGGGGGCTAGCCAAGCGGACTCGTTTTCAGAGCTGATGGACGTGACAGCTGACAGGTGGTAAGGGTATGGTATTTGATTTTTCAATCCGCTGGATTTTCCGTGTCCACTAGTTACCGATTCAGCTGCAGTAAAAAAGCACAACAAACTCGACTTTTGCTCTTCTATGTTACTTCCTCTATGATTCCATGGAGAAAAAATTGTAGACAAGGTGCCAAGAAAACCCTCACCAAGCTTCTTTTTATTTGTTTCTTTCTATGGGCATTTCTATCTGCTACAATGAATGTAATCTCTAGAACTATTAGAGTGAAAAGTTATAGTTCGTCTATTTTCTACCTTGTAATATTTGTATGATATTTGGTCTACCAACAAATTTGAGTTGGCAGAACGACTTAGTCCTTAAATGTAGGGTTGATCTGGTATGCTAGTTTAAAGTCTCACTCGAAAGATGCTACCGGATCAACAACGCCTTCGTGTTCCTTAAGAATATTAAAAGGAATTACACTAAACAATTAAGGAGTTCAAGGACTTCATTGCTCGAAATGGCATGGATTATCGACAGCTTGAAGGTGCTCTCAAAACGCATATGTTCTTTAGTCTCTCCCAATACGAGAGCTCTCTCATTTCATCAATGTTCATAGTGAAAAATCTTAGGACTTGTTCAACCTTTTGAAAACCTGCTGAGGGGATACATTTTGTCAAATATTTATTACTGGCTTGTTTCGCCAAACTAATTCGAGCCGTGACAGCAATACAGTGTCAAATGTACACCTAAAATGACTTTTGAGTTTTGTAGAATACCTCTTAACCTTTTTGAAAATTGAGTTGACTCATGAAGAACATTGGTCGTGACTTTTGCCTTTGCTGTTCCTAGAACGACAGGATTCGACAGCATAGCCCAAAATCAGGCGCCAAATTTGAACTTCCCCCCTTTCCCTTCACTTTTCAACCGTAATAACTCATGCTTGTGTTCACATTTTAACAATCGACAATGTAAATGGGCTTTACAAGTCCCTCACTTATCCATCAAGCCACCTTGAAATATTTCCATAAAAGAGGGAGAGGTTTTAAGACGGGTCTGTTATAGGATTTCATCTCCATCGATCTGGGCGATTCCCATTATTCATAAGGCAAGTAAAATGAAGGAAAAATCAGATCTAGCACCCTTATTATTGAGATTGAGGCTGTTCTGATGCATTACAAAGCTGCTCAAAATCATTTTTCAAGACCCTTAACAACGTTCCACTTTTCTTGGTGAATAAATAGAATGTGTTCAGCAGAAATAAGGCCACCATTATTTTAAAGATTAAACGATTTTTTTCTTCTGGTTATTTCAGAAGATGTTATAAATTACCGCTCTGGAAAATGAGACAGTCTTAAGCAAATCTCTTGAGACCTTATGTTTATGATTGCCAATTGCTCCAGGATTTTTTCGGTACGTTTTGCTTTGTGGAATTTGATAAAATCCGAAAAGCGCAAAATGTGACTGAATTTCTTGGTTGGAATATTTTTCGACCTTCCTTCCTATTATGGTGCTTCTAAAGGAATCTAGACTTGGGTAAAGGAAGGTAATTTTTGACGTCTTCAAACATCGGTCAATGACCAAAAAATATTTAGCTTTTTAGAAATCAGTCCTTAATTTTCTTCACGTTTAAGTCAAGTGAAAAACACTTTCCCTTTAAAAGGCGTTCCAACTTTAATGTTGATTTGCGTCATCTTCGTTGGGAGCAAATTCAATAATGAATTACAACGGTCACCCTGCACGTCCAAAGCTGATGAGACCTAAATGGCGTGTTTCTAATGGTGAACCACCGTTCATTGAGCACAAACCTCGTGTTCAGAGTCAAGTGATGATGCCTCTTTACTCTTTCTGAATGGAATGGCTTTCAACCTCGCAACTGCATTGTGGAACCACTCCAGGGATTGCCATAGACATACTTCAGTGTACCTAGGCATATCCATTCATTGAAGTTCAAATGCACTGGATTCCCACAATGTAATCCCTTAAAAGAGCGTCTTTGGCGGTGCCTTTGTTCGGCATAGATGCGTACACCAGGACCCCTTTAATCTTAAAATCTCGAAGAAAGCTGGAAAAGATGGACAAAGAACTTATCTACCTGACTTTCAACTCGATGATGACTTGCTGAAGGGGAAAGATCCCTGAGGCTTTTGAACCAAAAACAAAGAAATGAGTGGCAATAAAATGAAATAACCTCGCCCCTGTTCTTCTCTTGGGCCTTCAAAAGAGGGCCCTTTGTCTCCCAGAGGAAATGATTTCGAATGGGGGTCTGATGATGATTTTTCAGAATTAAAGAGCCTTTTTGTGCATTTGTTGCCTCATGACTGCTTCCTTTTTTCCTCATTGATCGACCAAGAAATGGCCATCCAAGTAACTCCATATCGTCCAAGCAGGGTTGGCTCTCCCGTGTCAGTGTTCTAGCTATGGTAATTAGGACAAAACTTTACCTGCTTAGAAAGGAAATGTCGATAATGCAGTCAAAACCTGCCAAAGTTGGTTCCAAATCCCTGCTACATAGAGACAGAGAGAAAGCTTAGAGGGAAGTAGTCAACGCGTCAAGCCAAATTAGGAGCCAGTCCCACGAGGATAAACATGACGAGTCAGAAATACTCAGACTTGGCAAGGAACCTCTCCTGGCATGGATTGGGAGGGCGATGCTTGGACTGATAAGGACTAGACCTTGAATAAGCAGGACTGTAGATCTAGATTGAGAGAGCAAGAACCTGGGATTGTTTTAATTCATTTTGTCATGCCCAACTCCAAATATGAACGGGACTTGACATCTTTCATGACGAGCATGTGGAGGTAAGGAATTGATCATATCAAGAGCTAATCATTTATGTACTTCATTAGCCATTAAAAAAATGGGCAGAAGTAATTTGTTAGAAGAACTCCTTTTAAATGGACATAGAGACAAAAGGCTGGTTTAACTAGTTCATATTTGGCATTACCAATTTAAGTCGCTTCTTCCATTATAGGTTGCTTTTACTATAAAGGCTATGCAAGACGGATTTTTGTTCATTTTTGTTAAACTAATAGGAGCATAGGCGGGTCATCAGAATAAGGCTTGAACTCCGTGAGACCTGTAAGCATTTTAATTGGTAAAACTCTTACTCAGACTTAAGTTGTGCTAGTCAGGAGAAGCATCCTTTTTTCATTTTGATGATTGAGCTGTAGCGCATGAGCATGTTTTCAGGTCAGCTGACGCTGGTGGAAAAAGGACAACAATATATCTTGAAATCTTGCTTCAGGCAAGTTGAATTATTCTCATGAAACGTTTGTTATTCCTCTTTAATCTTAATTTCATTTGAATCTTAGAAATATACATGTAGAAAGAGTGGTAGAATAATCAAAAAACATGCTTTTTAGGGCAAAATGCACGTAATATGTCAAAAAAAGATTTGGACATTAGNAAGAAAAGGGGGCACTTTTTAGTAACTAATGACAAGATAGCTTGATGGCGGTGAAAAAAAAGGCAC
>NC_081451.1:10370774-10390450 GCF_007210705.1 Tigriopus californicus
AACCTCTTCAAAATTTCGTTCTTAAAAATGTGGTTGGACAACTTACTCAAACCCGTTTTATGAAGCGTGCTGGACGAGAGCAATTGCTTGACAAGAAGTCTTATTAGGGGTATCTACTCTGAATTTGGACGAGCCGTCAACAATTCAAACTTGCACCATAGTTGTCCTAAGTAGCTTGACTATGAATGAAACATTTTTTCCACCAGCAACAGCTGAGACGAAAACATGCAATCGCAGCGCCCTTGATCGATCTATATTTGAAGTTATCTATGGTTGTATGATAGTCACGCAACCTTATTGTTATAGATAATGCGGCGGTACCTCTACACCTCAGTCATAGGAAAATGTTTTTATATGTATTATTCTTTTAACACTTTTGACCAAAGTGTCCCAAACAACTTTCTACAAAACTAGGCTGGTATATTTTTTGCTTCATTTTTTCTGTTCCAAATTTCCCGAGTTTCCTTGCTGCTGCTAAAAATGCAGCCCCCATCAGTTCAACGTGAACAAATAATGAGAAATAAGCTGGTTAGCCCTTGAAAAAAGATATGATTTGTTGAAACAGCGGCAATGGGGTTTATACCTATGAAACTAAAGAGCAAAATATTCGCCTAGTTCACCCTGCCTCTCTCGCTTTCTGCCTGTTTGTCCATTCGTAGAGTAGTTCTAGCCTGTTTTTCAACGGCAAATTTTACTTTTTATTTAGCATGTATGTGTTGCATGGCAGTAGAAGCTCTTTGTTGCCAAAAAGCCTGGACATAGAGGACCCACTCACGGCGTTTTTGTGCACATTTTTACGGGTGGCTACTTCTCTTGTAATGCATAAAAATGTTTCCTGGCTCAATTGTGCGTTATGAGATATAGCAGGACGGACAAGGACTAACAACAAACGCATGCAAACATCTTATCTCAGCCATACCACTTTGCATCTCGCTTCAAATGACTTTGGAGCGATGCCCAAGAACTTTGTCCTCGAGCCATTAGTAGTTAAGATTAAAATTCTCATGCATTTACTGAAAAGCTCAAACGCTAGGTACAAGATAGTATCAGCTTTTCCGTACATTTTGATCTCGAGGCCACTCACAAAGATCACCAAAGGAACAACTTTAGTTCCCTCTCACATCGCTTTTTAATCATCTATAAACACTAAAAAAGGGTTCCCGTGATAGACTTTGATCGCTGTTGGGAGCAATTGATCTTCGGCAAAGGAACTCCCTTCTAGTTACGGGTATCATATTTCCAGCCTTTGACGGGGCTGGGTCTGCGATACTTCAATAAAGTTGAGAACACCATTACATGCATCTGGGGAAGCTCAACTCGTTTGCAGTGTAACCCTAGCTTGAAAATGGCCTTTTCCCTGCTTCGGTTGGCTGTCCCCTTGGTTCTGTGCAGATCTGATATCTCAACTGAGCCTTAAAGGAATATTTTGATTTCAAATACTCTTCTTGTTTTGAAACTTGTGAATTGTCGAAGGGTCAAAAATCGGCATTTTCAAAGAAAGTTGATTGTATTTTGTGTCGTACCCTCTACTTAATAGTCCTAAAAGATTGGTCAACAAGAGTTTTAATTTACTACCATTTTCATGATTTTATAGAAATTCGTCTTGACGATTTGACCTTGCTTCAAATTGATCCATTTCCATTCATTTTGTTAACAATTTGTCGTTCTTACTGAATAAGCTGATGTGATGGAATATCCAATGCACGAGATGCTTCCTTATTTTTTGGTGGAACTCCCACTGCAGTCTTTTCGCCTTGAAGGTTCGTTGAAGCCCAGCCAAGTGGACCCAAGGGTGTTACTAAATTGCAAGCTCCTTATCGGGCATTCTTTTGAAGGTCATAGTCGTGCATATTTGAATAATGTGAAAGTGCATTTGACCACTCCATCTCGGAGATTGTCATCGTTGATCAGGGTTACCCTTAAACTGTCTAACTTCAGTCTTTTAATCCTTTCAATGCTATTGGACAAATTCGAGCGAAAATATATTCACACGGTCATTGCAACACTACATTAAGGCTCATCTTGGATATCCTGGTGAGCTCATATTTCTTATGATATGTGCGCCATTGTTTGACCATGGAGATGGTGGATGTGCACTTTGTGGTCGGCCTTCGGGCTTTCCTTGGCCGACTGAATTTCATCAATATTATCCGAAGGAAAGAATGGAAAAGGATGAACACATTGCCGTGTCCTTATCTGTCTATTTCCTTTCCTCAAACTGGTTCTCAACAACATGAGAACCAGATGAAACATAAGCTCTGTAATCCAACATCTCGGACGGGATGAGGTTGCCTCAACTTATGGTCTGCTCTAATGGGTTCTTGGTAGGGGGTGAGCATCCATAGTTAAGGCATAAATGGGGATCAGAAATCTGCTGCCGCTTTCCACAAACTTCTTAATAGCTTTAAAAGAAGACCTGTAATTTTGTCATTAAATTGAAGAAATGTAACCCATTTCGAATCAGTTGCAGAAAAAATCCTTTTTCTATTCCCTAGTATACAAGGTCTGAACAAGAAGACGAAACATAAAATATGCCGCAAGAAAAGGGGGCACTTTTTAGTAACTAATGACAAGATAGCTTGATGGCGGTGAAAAAAAAGGCACAAAGTTATTGGATTTCAGGGTGATAACTCGCATGTGCTGAATTTCAAGATGATGAATCTTTGAATCGCAAAAACTTGATAATTGTGCACGTCAATTGCGATAAGAACCACAGAAGAGTTTATTGTACCTTCTTCTGTAGTATAATACTGCATTTGAAGTGGAGAGAAGAAACCATTACTCACGCGAAGAAAAGAAAATTTAAGGAAAAATATAGAGTGGCACCCTGATTTTCGGCATTTTGTGTCTGGAGACTTTCAAAACTCAAAAAAGTAGTAATTTGCTATAATCCAATCACTGCACTAGCATCTTGGCTCAATATTAGAATATTTTATTGTTTGCTGGAACAAGCTGACAAATTGACATAAATGACAAATTAAATATATGCCCCAAGGCAGGTGAGCGGGGATATAGTGGTGGGATCAAATAAATTTTCAAAATCGGGATCGCCAGAAGGCTCGGAAACTCGAAGCAACGCCTTTTCCAACGTTCCCTAAAAGCCTAGGTTCAACCAAAAAGATAACCCTGGTTTGATAGAAGAAAAATCAGGGTTACTTTTTGTGACTAACTAAGAGGTTTCCGATAATCACCCAGGAATGCCATATGCCACTGAAAATGTAAATTGGTAGCCTTAGTTGCAACCTCCGGTTATTATTTGTGTGATCCCATCAGTACTGGGCACCTTGTCTATAATGTTGCTTCATGTAGTGACGTCAGCTGCTTGTTTCCCTTTGCTTCTCAAAGGCAGTACGATTGGAGCTGGACAAAGTTTGGGTTAGGGGCCTACTCCTCCTACTACACAGTAGGTAAAAGTGAGCTTAATCAGATCCCACGTCTCAATCAACCCTTTGTGTATTTCAAATACCAAGAAGAATAGTATCCACCTCGTGACTGATAAAGATGAACATTATTAATAAACCAACCAAATCAAAGTGTAGTGGAAGAAAATAAGGAATACGTAGTTAATGGCATGTTCCCATGTGGATGGTGTGTCAAAAAGCATCATGCGTACGTTGTGCCTCAACCAAAAAATCGACAATAACATCAGATACAAGTCTGTTCCAGGCTAATGACACACAAAGGTCTGTTGCCACGTGGATGGCTAATGGACAATCCAGAACCAGGAAAAAATACCCCGAAAGACAGGCACCCTTTGATTGTGAGCATTCGTTGAGCTATGCATTTTTACGTACTTGGGTTTCAATATTGTTGATTAACTATTTGCCATTTTGGTCCTCATTCATCGTACAAATTTTGGCCATTGGTACTTGAAGGATGGCAAACCTCTTGAATCTAATGACGAGGTTTGATCTTTTGGAAAGAATTGGAATTGCCTTGGGAGATGAATGAGTGATAAATTTAGCTTTTATTTTGAAACAAATTGAATACAGTAAGAGTTGCAAATTTACGTTCCTTGGGGATAAGCAAAGGCAAAGAAGCTATTTGTAATTGACAAGTAGCCATGGACTTTTTTTTGTTTGTTTTTATTGTTGATACATGTACGTGTACTATATAGAAAGAAAAAAAAGCATCTTTTGAATATGCTTAAAATTCGCCCATGGGCCATCTAACATAAATGAGATGATCAGACATTACAGGCAATTGAAATTGTCAAAACTATTTTGATTATCTCTATTGCAGTTTCCTTTATTATCCGTGAAGTAATGGGATTGAAAACGTTGTTGAATTTTAGTGTGTTTCTTTCATCTTTGGCAAAATCTTGATTATACATTTGAATGAGATGGAGTTAAACAAATTGGATCTTGAATTCATATTGGATTTTTCAACTTTAAAAAACTTGAATTGAGCCACCCGGAATTGTCAAAACGTGTGAATATTGCCTTTTAGAAGATTGATGATTAAAATTGTCAGCCATGAATGAAGTCAATGGGCCGCAAGGGGATTTGTTTTTTGACTGGCATTTGGGCAAAATGCACCCATAATTCATATCTTGAATCATGCTGGACAGCGAGAGCTTTATATCTAATGGAAGGCTCGGAGTATGTTAATTATTATTTGTACATGCCATACACTAAGGAACCAGTGCTATATATAAGTAAGCAAACAACACACGTAGTTTTGGGTATTTCCATTGTGACACATCAATTCTCTTGCTGCCCTTCAAATCAATCTAATGGCGAAAAAAGAACTTGACCAAATGTTAAGTTTTGTGCGATGCCGAAGTCCCAAGAGAAATTACTCTGGATTTTCCTCCTTTTCTATTACAAAAAGCGCCTCTGATGGAACAAAAAACTTGTTAAGAGAGTGAAAGTTATTACAAAGTGTCCTGACATTGAGTTCCTTTTCTTTTTCACTACTATCTATAGCCCCCTTACTCTGAACACTTCAGAGGGTGCTTTGTCACTCAGCCTCTACCAAATAAAGGGCCGCTTGGGCCAACTCCTTTTCATTGAATAATAATGCGTTTGTGTTGTTTTTGGCTAATTCTATCAAAATCTTATTTATAATTAGTGCCCCGGCTCACATAATTTCCGGAAAAGAAATTGCGTTCAAGGCAAGGCAAGAGCGGTTTATTTAGCAATCTACCGTGCCTTTTCTCGTTTTCTTTGGGCCGTGTGACGTGCAAATAAGGGCCTTTATTCGCATGATGATTACCTTCGGATTGATATATTTTCTGATACCTTTAAGCAAACTTTTGCAATTCTTTTCAAGAGTTTCAGACTCCGAAATCTTAGCGTACATTTTGAGAGCACCTTCAAGCCCTCAAGAGTCCCTCAATTTACGAGTAGTTTCAATCTCATAAAATTTGATCCGTATCAGGTTTTAACTCACACCAAAAGATTCCAGTCCAAAACTTCAAACCTACTTAAACTAGCCAGATCTGTCATGGTGGATCACATATCCTATCAAAATAAAGATAAGCAACATTTTATTTGCTATTGCTCGAGTTAACATACTCAATGAAGGTTAGGAGAGTACACCAAATCCTTCACGAGCTAGATGGCGCTACATGCATTTAGTGAAGGATCATCTGACAATCTTACTACAAATAAGGGCTCTGCGGTAGAGAGAATGAGTCTGAAAAGCGACCTCTGACGGGCGCAGCCTTCACGATCCAAGAAGCCGTCGTTTGTAACAAATCAACTTGTAGCAGTTTTGCGTGACAATGCCTGCCCTTTTCCTACCCACGAGTTTTTGTCGACGGTTTCTTCGATCTTGTGTTCAGTGTTTAGGAGTGCCCCGGTTCGGTTCGCCTCTCCGACGTTTCTCAAGAAAACTTTTAGACGCTAAGACACACCCACAGACGAAGAACCCTCTGATACCGGACATGACATTGTATCGGAAATAATTTGGAAATCGTGACGGCTAGCTACCATAGCCAAGCGAGATTCGCCTCTCCGACCCATGTACTCATGACACAAAAATAAACTATGAGGAATTACACTACACTGGACTTCGAACTATTAATACCATTTGCCAAGAATTGACCTGCTTTGTGTAGTCGTTTCATGCCTAAGGTTTTAAACTTAAAACCTTGAAAAATCAGTTCTCCTATTTGAATCAGAATTCGAATTATGCCACCTCTGATTGTGAAGTGTGTTGGCTACTTTTCCGCATTTTTTTTAAACTGGAGCATTCAGGAAAGTATTGGAA
The DNA here is from genome assembly GCF_007210705.1 of Tigriopus californicus. Classification (NCBI taxonomy): domain Eukaryota; kingdom Metazoa; phylum Arthropoda; class Copepoda; order Harpacticoida; family Harpacticidae; genus Tigriopus; species Tigriopus californicus. Next base: position 10,376,991 of record NC_081451.1, read on the forward strand.
TTTGAAACATGAAGATTCAAAGGGAGAAATCAATTGAAGGACATTCTTTATGAAGCATGATAGTACACCTGCGTGTACATAAGCCAAACCTTTGATCCATCAGGAAAATATATGTCAAGATTCCAATCATACGGATGGGTAGGTTATATTTGTGAGCGAGACATTACATTTTGGAACGTATCCAAGGGTTTCTCAACTTCTAAAGAAGCGTTCAATGTTGTTCCAATAACCTAGATGGGAAAAGGCGAGTAAATCGATTGCTGAGGAGATGAAAAAAGCGGATAAAGAATTTGAGAGCCATTGAATGATTGGCAAACTTCTTCAATTGTGCAACTCAATCCAATTATTGCATTTTGAGAGGCAGTATAGTCTTTGTACTTAGGTTTTTTATCAATCAAGTCACGTACTCGTATAGAATAATATTTCAAGCAAATCCCCTTTTTTTATCGATTCAGTGCAAGATTCTGCCAAGATCACATTTCCATATCAATTCGATAGGACTCAGGCTACCTAACAACATAATGTTCTTATGACATAACTCAAATAAACAGATAATTCCAAGCAGAATATATTAAAGTGTAATTCGTGTTTTTTTTCAAGAAGTATGTTTGCATTTATCTATTTATTTGCAACCAACCAATGGTAATTGGTTGGAGGGTATGGGACGAGGGCGACACACAAAAGAGCGCCCTCTGGCGATCAAATCGAGAACAGTGCTTTCTTTTTGTGCATATAAGGCCATGCAGCTTTAAAAAGTCGAGCAGCTAATACATTTCCACGGATCTATTAGGTCAGTTATTGGGACGGAAGTTGTTACTGAGTTAGTTATTTAAACTATGTTCTGAAAACTTACACCAGGGTATAATTACAAGATATACAAATATCATGGATGGTTGGAATGATAATGAAATATTTAATCCATACAGTCAAGCAAAAATGATAAAAAGGCACAATAAGTTGGCTGTAAAATAAGGTGAGTTCATTCAAGCCTTAAACAATGAGTTTTACTCAGAGAGACTTTAGAAAGGTTGTTTCTCTTGATGGCATAATAAAGCATTCCAATTAGACTTTCGCGAAACAAATTCTTTTTTGTCTTCTATCTCCTTTTTGTTTTTTTAAAATCAAAATTCCTATTCCCTCTTTAATATGCATACCAAGGTTGATGCTTGAGTGGTTTTCACAATACAACAATGAATAATGCAATCTAACTCGTACTGGATTTGACCCTTACGTACGAGTATCCTCACTTTTCGGAAAGCTAACTTTTTGTTTCACTAGAACCAATGTTTCTGACACACCTTCTCTAGCTCTCGTGACAACATATTCTAAAAAGGGTTTTAATCTAGTTTGCATTGCGACACATGGGAGGCTTGCAATAGTTTTGATGATCCCATGGTCCCCTTTTGGAGGGCTGATCAAGGCGTCTCTAAGTCTGGAATAACGAGGTGTAGCCTTTGAGAATGGGATTTGGTCTTTAATCCGGTCGCAAATACATTGTCCAAGGCAAGACCTCGATAAGAGGCCAATGGATGGAACAAGGTCAAAGAAATCATCGCCCTAGGCCAATGCAGAGCGTTATCAAGACGGTGGCGGGAACATTGTTGAATGATATATATATATAGGAGAGGAAATACATGCCGCATTGCTTTTTACAGGCCGTCCCCTTCGTTCTGATGTATTACCGCTCCACACAAAATATATGTATATACACGGACGTCTAGAAATATGGACTGTGAGGGGGTTCCTACTAAATGCTTCGGGTTTGAGGGCATTGGTGTATTAATAAGATAGGAAGTAAAAAAACATTCTAATAAAAGAACAGTTTCTAGAGAATTTAGTGATATGTTCTTAACTTATAGTGTTAAAAGCTCATGTAGCTTATCGAGATGAGAGCAAGACTTTAATTTCATAGGATCTTTACCACACAACTTTGATCAACTCTCTTAAATTAACTAAGGCACATTTTGACGATTTATCGGTTTTTTGATAAAATGTATTGTTCAGCGATCTAAATTTTTCTTTTTCGTTTTAAGTCCATATCTCGAGAAGTCCCTGGGAAAAAGTACAACGAACGCACCATATGAGCACCAAACTTGGGAGAGTTTTCCCATTTTTCTCCCCTTCCTTTTAAAACTAGACGGGGGCGGTGGATTGTGGAACAGGGTTACATGTACATCGGCATTAGTGATGGGATCAAACAAATTTCCAAAATCAGGATCGCCAGAAAGCTAAGAAAGTCAAAGCACGGGCCTTTTCTAGCGTATCGTAGAATATTAGGCTTCACCAAAAAGGTGACCCTGGTTTGATCGGAGAAACTTCAGGGTTACTTTTTGTGATTAACTAACGGGTTTTCGATTTTCCGCTAGTAATGCCGTATGCCATTGAAAAAGTAAATTTGCTGCCCTACTTGCAACCTCCGGTGATTTTTCGCTTGATCCCCATCAGTAATTGGCATGTCATCCTAAATCCAGGGTTGCCATTTCATAGCTTTTTGAGATTGTTTTATGTGTCAATGATATTTGGAATATATATTTCGGGGCTATTTCTTCAAAACAGGTAAATTAAAAACGTTGTTTGAGACGCAATGAAAAAGCAATGATTACTTTTCAGCGCTCAAAGCTAAAGAAAATGAAGATGAAAAAAATCTAATATTTAACAAAATGAAAAAAATCTAATATTTAAAATATCAGAGAGCAGAGTCTTGTGGGTAATAAACATCAATTTCTAGATTGTCTCTATATTTAAGGGCAAATCTGATTGGCCACTCTGCACCACTACTGAGAACGTTGTACCCATTTGTTTGTAGATCAGCAATTAATTCAAGATGAAGTTGAATGAAAATTTTGAAATATTTCATTTTGAGGTGAAAATAAAAATAAATGTTAATCGTGAAATATTGTTATGCTATTTCTATACTTCAATGAAGGACAGCACCCCTTCAGTTGTTGACAAAAAAGGGATCACTTAGTTATTCAACACTCATCACCTTATCATATTTTGATAATAATTGAACTGAAACAACATTGTGCCTTGCCATTTGTGAATTATTGGACATTCATGTACCACTTAAAAATATATCCAATGAGACATACTTCTCGCAAAAAAAAAATAGATAAATTGAAAGATCCAAAGGTGACTTAGCTTATGTACCGTATTTGTAAAGCTTTTGCTTTCCAACTTGCGAGCCCTGGTTCAACCCTAGGCTAGCCAAGTTCAAGCTTCTTTGCAGTATTAGGATTACTAAAACTACAGCTTTAACCGCTTTAATGGCCGAACCTGCGGTCATTCCCGAGGGTGAGATAATAATTAATGTTGGCAGAGAGGACGGAGTGCAAATACCCACCATCAGATTTTGGGCTGAGCAAGGGAACTGCTATCTGACTCTGTAACAAGCATATGATGCAAACATATCAATAGGTTGCTAGCTTAAACCAGAGCACAAAACACATTTGTTTTGAAAAATTTATAGACCATTTTCAATGTGAAATAATCTGAATCAAAATAATGTTTTGAATAAAAAGTGTCCCTGGATATTGCCACAACCCTGTATAATCAAAGCTTAGCTTGAGAGCTGAAGAGAAAGGAGGGATTGTGGTGGAACAAGAACTGTCAAGAAATTGGGGGATATGGATAAAGATTTGACATTTCCATGAAAAGCTGTCAGAGGATAAGAAGATAGATTCCAAGATCTCTTGCAATGATTACATTGAAACAGGAGAGGAGAGAGCGGTTCTATATAGGAAAAAACAAGTCCAACATTTTTTCCCTTCTTAAGTGGAATTCAAGGAGCGTTTCCAATGAAGCATAAAAGACACAAATGGAAAGTACGTAAATCCCTCCCTATTTTGAAATTCAAAATTTTCCATACATGAAACACCTCAAAGGGCAAATACCTTATTTTGTCGACCAACTTGGAACGGGAGGCGGAAGTTGATTTGTACGTTTTTCATTGTTTGATCCACACTTTGATGAGGAGCTCTCAAAACTGTATGAATGGGTATTCCTTCAGGGCCTTCCTTGGCTTTTGTATATTGCTTCCATCCATCATCTGACATCAAAGAAGCCTTCGAAACGCGTTCTTCATGCTCTTTGACCTGCTTCATTTGGGACCATAATTCATCGAGGTACTACAAGACGGAAATGCAATATCAATTGCACTTTTACAAGCTGAAATTCTTACCATGGACCCGTTTACAAAAAAAAATCTCCAGAAAAGCCCAATAATGAGTCATGTCAAATGCCTGTAAACAAAGAAGTAAACCAGGGAGTGATAAATGTTCTTTACAAAAAGGACGGAAATGATCATAGAGATATTCTATTTGATCAATCTCGTTATTCACGTCAGCTATTATCCTCTCCTTTTATTTGTGTCCTACACCAAAAAAAAAAAAAAGATTAAAGATACATTCACTTACTCTACATGGCAATGTCACATTCGTATCACTTTGGTTCTCGGTCAGTTTCCTTGTTCATTTTAGGGAACTGGTCTAACCCCTTCCACAATTGATTTATATACGCTAGCGGGGTTTGAACCCAGGACTGTTGGGGAAAAGATGCTAAGGGAGTAGTGGCGTCTAAGAGAAGAAACACAGACCAAATAGTGCTATCAGTTAAGAGTAAAGAACCCCTGGCGGCTAAAATATCGAAAAAGGATTTTTTTTGTTCATTTGAATGTATTATCTAACTACGTGTCGTACAATATTTTATTCCTTATCGTTAAGTATTCTGCTATGTATCATCGGGCAGTATTCTACTATGTATCATCGTAGAGTATTCTACTATGTATCATCGTAGAGTATTCTACTATGTATCATCGTAGAGTATTCTACTATGTATCATCGTACAGTATTCTACTTTGCATCATCGTACAGTATTCTACTTTATGTCATCGTACAGTCATCGTACAGTATTCTACTATGAAAGCACAGGAGGCCCATCCTCTAATTCGAAAGGAAAATGACTACAAGGGGCTTTCACACATCAACATAGATTTTTTTACGAAAAAATGAGGCAGATTATTGCCGCAGGTTTCAAGTATTTTGGAATTCGCAATTAACAGCTGAAAAGTCCCTCAAAATTAACTTTACCATTACCTGACTTGATCATAATGAAGCGGTCTGTCTGCACCGTTCCCTAAAATGTGGCCCCTGGAGTAGCACGCTGATAGTCATTTTGCTCCGAATTTGCTGTCGTAATTTATGCTGGAAATAGTTCTGTCTGTTAGGTAAGTAAAAATATACCTTAAAACATGGCCAATAGTTTTGATATTGTTAATAATAAGCAAGAACTTCTCCAAGGTCTTGAGCTCTTCTTTTAACAAGACAGAGTTTTCAAATTAAAATCAAGGAAAAGTAGGGCAAAATAATTAACTCTATGGGTTTTTGCACTCCATGTTTACGTCATATACTAGTTTTTCCAGTGGCATAAATACCACATGTTGCGTCTCCCCACAGACGAAAAATTTAACGATCGTTTGAAACTTGAATATGTGTGCATTTAAAATTAGATTTTTCTTTTTCTTAAATCAGGAAAAATTGGTATTGTGTCACCAAAATAAAACAAATAGAATTTGCCAAGGGAGGAATGCCACATTTTCAAAGAATTAATTTTTTAAACAAAAAAGAGGTTTGGTGCACGCTGTTGATTGAAACAAAAGTCCTTGTCGGGTTCAATAAAATAGAATATGAATTATTGAAATTTGCTTCATATGAGAAAACAAAGAATCTTGGACTGGATCCACTGGAATTTAAAAAAAAGTCATTTCATCTTCGAATAGCGATAACTTGAAAAAGGCCTCCTTTGGAGTGAAGTAACATATGTCCAGAGTTCGAGAAGTCCTTCGAGAGATATTCGTTTTCTCATTCCCAACAATACAGATGGCCTTCTTGGAGTTGTTTTCCGCATCTGAGCGTTTGGCAGTGTCTCCTATTGGACAAACTTGTCACTTGGCAGGCATGAAGAAAGCACCATCTCAGTTGATGTCGAATACCATCTGTGGTATGGCACAATTACACTAATGGGCGTGGAAAGAAGGAACCATCATTCTACGGTACTTCAAAAAGTTACCAAGTACTTATCTTCAAGTGCTTACCAATATGGGCCATTGTTAACCGAAATATTATCATATTATGTCGTTAATTTCTTTGCTGTACTTGCAGCACTTTTTGGAAATTTGGCATAATAATGGCAAACCTGAAGAACTTACGGAAGAAAAGCAGCCACCAAACGCAATTTTAATTGAGCATGATAAATCAAGCAAAGAATTGCAAAATGTGTTAGCGAGGTTAAAACGCGCAGAAATATAGCAATGAATCGGACTCGATGATTGCAAAACAGGTCAGGACTTTTCCCACATTTTCCAATAACGAATGCTCCAATGACGCATCATCATATGGTAGAAGGTGTGACAGAGCGTCATTTTTGCTCAAGTATCATCTCTTGGCTCTCTTGCCTTTCTAGGTTGGAAGCTACTCGTATGACATGACAAAGATGCTCTTCAACATCTCCCACCTGACTTTCATCCAGAAACAGTCCATCATATTGGATTACAGCATCGAGATCCTGAACTTGAAGCCCCGAGACAAGATATTTTTGGCGGGTGCGCTTGGAAACTATTCCTTGGCTGGGTTTCAAATGGTGAGTCGAAGTTCACAGTCAGTCTAGTTTGGGTTGGGGTCAATACTCAGAATGGTGCCTTGAAGAGGACTCTGAGAAGGGAACATGCAAGGAATGCATTCACTAAGGGCCCACGTCTCTCTGAAGAACGTAGAACACTGACCCGATAACACCCTTTGGCTCTTTCAGAGAAACGACTAGAGTCCTCAGCTGGCGATAACTGCGAATTTCACAAAGGCCGTTGTCTTGTTCTTGGACATGCCCAAAGCTTATCAAACAGGTTACATCTCGGTCATTTGAAACAAAAATATGGCTTTGACAAACACAATAAGAAAGAGGGTGTTTTGTGCTTAAATGAATATCAGTTGCGTCAACCTAATTTTCTTCAAAAAAAAGTCGCTTCAAAAACTGGTTATGGTCGGGAAGGTGTAATCAAGCACTCGGACTGACCAGCTTTCAATGGGCCCAAACAAAGTTTCAATAATAAGAGAGTTGTGTCACAAAACTTGACAAAGCTATATTTGATGGGGCCTCGAAATAACATTACGTTCAACTCGGTGTTCCAAAATTGTAGGTGCATAAAAAGAAGGCAATTTCTAATGACATATTTCATGTAACCTCGGTTTATGTCGGGAGTTCCTTTGTCTACATTTTTGCTCCCTCGAAAGAAATTTGGGATGAGCTTTGGCAATTTAGTGTCTCCAGAATACCGAAACATTATTCAAAACAAATCTTTCCATAATAACTAAAAGTAGTTATTTTCCAAAACTTGAACATGTTCTTCTCAACTCCCCATACAGAGGCCAATACTTCAGGCATGACGACACTATTTTTTTTTAAAGCTACCTGGGTGCTCTAGCGTCTCTTTGAAGGTCTGACACAGAAGATCCTAAAAGAAGGGTCAATCAAGCATGTCGTGTTTATCAAGCTAGCAGTCGGAAGTCCTCTTCAAGGATCCGTCAAGTGTCTGCATTGACGAATCGAACGTCCAGAATGTCTGCTTTTAGATTGCTATAGATCCTTGGTAGACGGGAGTGTAAAGGTATACACATCTTCCCACTCATGTAACACACAACAAACATTGACCCAAGAACAAAAACCCGTCCACTCTATGCAGAGTAATATCCTGTTTCATAACAAGACCCCACTTTTGTATTTCAGAACTTGCGCCGTCACGTGATGTCCTACATCATCACTTACTACCTCCCTTCCGGACTTTTTGTCGTGGTCTCCTGGATCTCGTTTCTCATTCCCCCGGATATTGTCCCAGGTATGCACACCCTTTTTGGTTGCAGAATCTAAGTGGAACCCTCTTTGGACTTGATCTTTATAGGACGAATGGCACTGCTTATCACACTATTCTTGGTGCTCATCAATATCTTCAACAACATCACTACCAACTCGCCTAAAGCAGAGGGTCTGACTGCGATCGAAATATGGATGTTGGCCTGCATCCTTTTTGTTTTCGGTGAGAGACTTTCCTTTTCCATGAAGATTGCACGAAACGCCCTTGGAGTTAGTACCTCTTCTGAGCTATATATGTCTTTACGGGGACAAACTTTTATGAGGCATGAAAAAGCTCATGACGATCATGCTGGAACCTAATAAAGAGGTGGGATAAGCACTTTTTAGGACTAGTGAGCAACGTGGGAAAAATGAAAGCAACCTTCAAAATCTAGTGGCATATGAGAGGCTCTCAAACTGGCTGATCGACTCAAATGCGTTTTCGTCCAATTTCTGTAAATGGCGCCTATGCAATCCAGAGCGGTTCTCCTTAATGAAAGAGTGTCTGTCATGAAGGATAAGCTGCATTGGTTGAAATGCATGTTGAAACCACTTCCATTTGGGACACGACAGACACGATTTGGGAGGATTAGAGCAAAGCTGACTGAAGCTCTCTACGTCAGTTCAAATCATTGCATAACTAGGCTAACACAAAAAGGGGAAAGGTAAAACCGAGTAGAAATATTTTTCCTTCTACTGTGTAGACACCAAAAACTGGACTAGGTTTCCTCGTTGTCATTAATACTGTCTTGGTATCTGGATTTGAGCAAAGTGAAGAGGTTATTTCTTCAAACTCTAGAAATAAGAAGTGAAAGGTCGAAAATACAGAAACACCTGTGTTCTTTAAGTTCCAAAGCCTTAGATTACACAACAAAGCGTGGAAAGCTTGCTTATTTCGAATTAGCAATTACTTATCCACATGCCACTTAAGGATAATTAATGTCTCCAACCTTAGTCAATCATGAAAAGAGATAAGACTGCAGAGCCTCTGAAAGTATTTCGAGGTAAACCTTGAATGGGACAATCATAAAACTATTTCCAGACGCTTAAAGGGAGAGAGGATTAGGTCTACGCTCAACCAATAGTTTGTCCACTTTGGTGCCAATGGGAGGGGAAGAATGAAACAAACGCCTTGTTATTGGTATTCCCTGCAGCTCTGGCTGATCTTTATCGTCTTCATGCAAATGAAGTGCTGAGTGGACCACTGAAGGCTCACTGCATGGAAAACAGAACTTGATTCCCCTTTCCTTGCAGGGGCTTATTCTATGATTCCAAAGCTTCTCGAAACTTGATATTCAAGTCTTCCGGTAGTCAGGACAGTCATGAATAATTGGTAGAAGTGCCTTTGTTTTCCCCCTCTTGAAAATGAACCTGTGACCTTGAATTTGGAACTCCGTCTGTTAGACATCGCTCGTTGTCGTGAGTTGCTGTGTTCGTTGGAAAATGGAAATAATGCCAAGGCATTTGACAAGGGGGGAAGGATGTTTGTAAGCATCTGTCTGGATCATTATCAAAGTCCATTTATCAGAACATGCTGCGCGAACGGGTGTTTCTGGTGACCACTCTAGAGAAATTCTAAGGTCCCCTTCCCCTTTGGATGCACACATGGAACACAGGGCCCTTGTCTAGAAGAAAGAGTCAAGTTCAACGGAGTGACATTGTTGGGAATCGTTTCGAACTGTCATTTCCGCTTGAACAAAATTGTCAAATAATACTGCGTTTGGCACTTGGACTTGTTTATACCTGGAGGCAGAGGGGTTCTAATGCATTCTCGGGTACTTCCTTTGCAGGTACCCTGATTGAGTATGCTGTAATTCTGTTCAAGAAGCAGAAAAGGTGTAAGTATGGGGTGGCCCAAGCTGCATTGGCTCGAGGCCAATCCTTGTCGGCCTCCAATCCTGCTCATGAATATCATCAAATGGCATCATTTGCCAGGCCTCCCAGCAATGAGGAGGCCTCCTCCAATTTGGATCCTAACCGCGTGGGTGAGGTCATGTCAAAGAGCCCATCATTTTACGAGACCCAATTCAGTAAGTCTTGCATCCAGAATGCGAAACGGCTTACTACCTTCAGGACCACTATGTTCTTGTGGACGAGCAGCGTCTTGATTTATGACCATCACTTGTTTGTTTGTTTGTTTGTTTGTTTGTTACACAGTCAGATGGCAGGTCTTTTGCTCGGCCTGCCATCTGATGATCCAGCTCCGACATGGCAGACAAAAACTAATCATTGGATCAAACCAAGGGTAGCATAATAGAAAGCAAGCCCTACACCAATACACCACACCTGCTAGCCCAACCATTACTATTTATAACGAACAATAGGGAATGTTAAGAGATGGAAATTTAAGAAGAATGTAGTGCGGCATCCCTGATATTGAGAATCTTGAGGAGGACAAACATTACAGCCAAATTGTACCGGGCATAGGCTGAATTTGTCATTTAAGTCAGTTTGCTGAGTTGTTGAAGAAAACAATATAGAATTAGCATATTGGCTATAATGTTTGTCTTGTTTCTCCCTCCTCAAAATGCTGAAAATCAGTGTTGCCGCATTACATTATTCATGAATTTCGTACATGTTATAATTGGTTGGTTGTATCTTTGCAAATTTCCATCATTTCACTTAACTTGAAGCGTTATCATAGCCCTTTAGACCGGGGTTATACGAATATAAACACACTTTTGAACTTAGAATAAGGGCCTTCATCTTTGAAATGTTTCCCACGGTAGCCCTTGGATTTGGTGCAATTAGGTTTCACAAGCACATTTGTTGTTAGATTTTATGTAATCGAATTTATAGACTTGTCCTTATTGATATGTATTGCCTCACACAGCTCTTCTTTTCAGATCACTCTGTGTTTAAATATGATGCAAATGGTGGCCTTGTAAGCCAGATTTTGCCAACTAGCGGTGGTCATGTCCGCGTGATTCAACATTCTGGTGGTCCCCAGCAACAACTTCCAGCTACCACAACAGCCATTTTAAGCCCCAATACCAATTCAAACAACATTTTAGGCATGACTTCATCCAATCCATTTCATAGCAAATCTCCCAACACCAATGGAGCAAACACAACTGTAGTACCCAGTGACGTCAATGGGGCAGAAGGGGAGCAACAGCAACTGATTTCCACAACTAGTCTCACCCAACCTATCATCCTTCAGGGAAACTCCCCAGGAGTCAGGCCAGCCCGTAGTCCAGTTAACTTTGTTCTTCAACAGGTAATTAACAATTTGGAAGTATTGGTCTTGGACAGCAAAGTGCATTTCTCATCAAGTACATAAGCTTCGAAAACACATTTTGCAGTACTGCTAGGCTCCATGTTGGATTGGTTTGAGCTTATGCCATAATTCTAAGTTCTCCATTATTTTTCTCCTTTTTTACAGCCCCATGCTCACTTTTCTCCAGCCATGTTGAATGCAAATGCAACAATCCCCTCCAACATCCCCAATAACATCATCCCTCATCGCCCACATATTCGCAGCAAGGACAGCTTCAGGCGGAGAAGGCGTCAATCCATCCTAGACAAGCACTATTCTACTTGGCATGACCGATACTCTTCAGTAGATCGATTCTTTTTGTACTTCACTCCATTGCTTTTCTTCATATTCAACTTCTTCTATTGGGGCTATTTATATGTTTGGGGATTGTTTTACAGTCACAATGACAATACTGAAAAGCCCATTGAAATGCCAACCACTTACTAAGGTACTAAAAGATCACATTTGGTATTTGAAACCTGAACCAATTGAATTTGACTTTGACCTCTCAACTACAACATTGGATGAACACCTTCAGTCTAAGATGATAATATCATGAAATGAAGTCAAGATGGATTTTGTTTCAAATGTGGCTTGATTTCTATCATGCACCCAAAAGACGCTAAGTTTGTTGGAATGAATAATGGCAACGTTGTGAAGACCTTAACCTCTCAAAGTCATCCTTGGCTGGCAAAAGACTTAATCTTATTTCATTAAAGAGATGAAATTAGTTGCCAATCAAAGCCATAAATCATGTAATGATTTAGAGACAAATCAAGATGATTCATTTGTTTTATCCCCAGCTTTAAACTTGGATATACAAACCAATAAGTATTGTGTTTAAAAGCTTAAGCTTACCAGATATCATGAGCTCAAAGTAAGAAATGGCAAACATGCATTAGCAAAATCAAGAAATAACATACATGCTTGGTTTTCTACATCATTTTTGTCTTGCATTGCTTTTTCCCTTGGAGAAGTTATTCAGCAAACACGTCAACAAATTGAGCAAGTATATCTAATTGAACATTAGAGTGATGAATGAAATGGGACCAAACCGTCTGAGGGTTAACAACATTAAGGGGTTCTTGATTTGTTTTGCAAGAGCTCAAGATGACTTTTGTTAGCTTACATTGTACTGTTTTTTTGGCGGAATATGTTGCTTAAGAATTGGTTGTTTGATAAGACCTTAAGTTATTTTGAAGACTGAGATTTTGCCAATTAAACTCCCAAACTTTTTTTTCACTTATCAGACCATTTGGCACAAATTGTCTCTTTCCTTAATAAAGGCAACGTCTATAAGTGGCTTCATTAGGTAAATCAGTATTACAATTGGCTCAATGAGCATGTAAAGGCTTACTCAATCATCTATGTACTGTATGATAATGTCAGCATGGACCATCTACCACCTGTGTACAAGTGTCTTAGTTGCATGATAAATGTTCTATGAGAGTACAAAGATAAAATAAAGATGCATATATGAATACGAACACAAGTGAAGAGTCATTCTCTAACGGACTAACAGCTATTGTAAAATGAAAATAGGAACTGCAGTTGAAGCCAATTGAATTCTTCCATTAACACACTCAAAGCAAATGCTTGTTAGCAAATCATGCGTTTTGTATGTGTTTGTAACATTAATTTTTCTTCAAACAGAATATCTTGATCATGTTTGTGCCAGTCTTTAGCCTTGCATTAAAAAAGTCCAGAAGTCTAGCAGATTTGAACATGCCCAGTAACTTATTTTTGTGCCAATTATTATCATTCTGAAGTGAAGGCAACAGGATTGACTCCTTTCAGTAGCACCTGTCTGATGATGCCAGCAAAAATTTACGTTTGCACACAATAGAGGTGCTAAAAACAAGATACAAAGCGCAATATTGGACACTAACCTTCTTTAAGGCTTCAAATCATCAAAGAAAATTATAACGTAGGAAGAATAAGTTGAAAAACAGCTGTTTTCAGCTAAAAAGAATTTTAATCATGCACTTTAATAAAATGTAATGTCACATGAGTCATTCCTTACATAGATAAATGAATAGGAACTCTAAGTTAATCGCTTGGCAAAGAACTATCAAGTCTCAAAAGTACAAGAGACCTCACAAAAATTGATGGTGACGTCTTCCACCTGTCCTGCTTCAATGTCCCAATTATTCTCCAATGTTGAAGTGATTGACTTATCTTGTTAAAAGCAACAAAAACAGCCCTCAGGCCACCAATTATTTTTAGAAAGTCTCTTTTTTCAGCATTTGCAACTCAGGGCCCATAAGAGCCTCTGAAAAATGACATTAAAGTAGATATTTTT
>NC_081451.1:10390524-10390876 GCF_007210705.1 Tigriopus californicus
AGTCCCCTTTTTCAGCATTTGCAACTCAGGGCCCATAAGAGCCTCTGAAAAATGACATTAAAGTAGATATTTTTGTGGCTTATCTGCTTCACCGCTTACCACTTAACCCCTTCTTGGAACCAATTAGAGTCTGCAACGATTAACATTATTAACTCAGATTGGTTACAGCATGAGGCAAGGAGGTCAAACTGTTAAGCAGATGAGCAACGAAAATATTTGCATAAATCATCATGCATGGATTGCTTCATCAATATAGCGAGAGGTTGCGTGCCAGTTTTCAGTCTAGCATTTTTTGGTCCACATATGGAATCAACAACTAAAACAGATCGTCAATTTCAAAGACCACCTTGGT
>NC_081451.1:10390912-10394097 GCF_007210705.1 Tigriopus californicus
AATATTTGCTGTTGGACAGTCCAGAAAATCTGAGCAGTGGCAGATTTCCTGAGTTTGAGGTGTTCGCACCTGCAAGACTTATGGGCGCAGATGCGGACTCGATCTGGTACAACCATCTTCACACCAAAAGTCTTGGCTAGTTTCTCATAGAATACCACCTGTCTTGCTTGACGGAAAAGATTCTTGGAGTGACAAATATTGTACAAATCCATGATATCGGACAGGATTAAGGCCAGTAAGAGATTCACCAACACGAGGCTTCCCACAATTGCAATGCACAGAAGCAGCACAGTTGAATAGATGAGGGTGGGGAGGTCATCCTCAAACGTCTCGTAGGTGTCAATAAACTCATATTCGCCGAGGATCATCAGCAGAGGTCGGAACAAAATCTTTACAAGGGTACGACTGTCCACCACACCAGAAGCGGTATTGTGGGCAATAATAAGGAACCCTGCGGCACACCCGGTAGCCACGGTTAGCGTCAATAAGATGCCTCCCAAGAATCGTTTGTGCATGATGTGAATGAACATAATAGAGATTGTGGCACCGTGAAACCCAGAGAGGAATACCAGATGAATCCACGCGCCTTGAAATACAAAGGGAAAATATTTCTGTCATATTTTAGAATTAAAATTCGTTTGAGGTTGACTGGATGCTCTCAAGTCAAAGAAAAATGTCTTTGATTGCCTAGGCAAATATCCGTGTTCCATGTCCTGGGCTTATATTTAGACCTTTAGAAAGTGCAAAATGGTATATTATACCATGGTATAATATACCATTTTTTGCAAATGCTGTTTAATTTGATTTTTCGTCGCAAATCATTGATAAATAAAAATGAACTAAAACCTGAGCCTTATGGTATCAAGTTTTCCTCTTTTGAATTTATATTTGAAAGCTTAGGCTTACTCTTGTCCATATTTATTTGGCCTTCATATTTCCTCTTTTTTTACAGACTGCTAGCAAGCAAAGTAAACCAGTTTTTAGAGGGCTGAATGGTAGCTTACTTAATGAAATATGTTCAACAAGTGGTATAAGTTTTCTTTGGTTTGAACCCTACATGACTTGCTGGGAAATCATACCCAAGTATCGGTTAAAAGCAGGGAAATAAAATATACCCTTTTTCCTATTTAAAATTTTGATCCGGCATCATGTATTTTGGAAATACTGGAAATAGTTTTTCGAAAAATGCAACCAGAATAATCGCTCGAAGCATTGTCAACTTTCTTTTTTAAATCCCAAGAACAATTGATTTCGATTTAAAATGTTTTTCGTGGCGAAACTTACCTTTACATTGCAGTGGGCCCTAGTATTTCTGGATTAATAATCTAAACGATATATTGTGAAGGTATATTGTGACAGCTTCACCAAAAACGAAATTGTATGTCTTGCACACAATGCAGACCCATCAAATTGTCATAAACCCAATTTCAGACGTTTGAACAAATGCAGACAATCCTTGTAGTTAGGGGTCAGGAACACCGCATAAAATTAAGTCAGTTGAATTTTCCATATTCTAAATATCTCCACAATTTGAAAGGACTTACAGTATTAAAGTACAAATGTAGCTCTTGCTGCCATGATTATTTAAGCCACAAAGTTCACCAGAAGCATCATCAAAACCGTGAGAAAGATTCCAGACCCACTAATAGCAGAAGATGTCTCTCAAAGAGACCTTCAGCCTTCATGTTTCAGGACCCAATTCGCCGTCTCTCCTACTAAGTCGCACACATTGAACATGCGGGGTAGAGCATCTTGATTGATTAACTGCCATCACTCACAAGGTACTCCAATGGCTGCCAGGAATCTGAGGACGGCCAGATTTCTTTGAAAGAAGAACCCAACAATGACCAGGATGAATATGACCATTCTGAGCCATGTGTCAAAGCGCTTGAAGTATCTCCGACGAAACACGTACAATTGGAAGGACTCTTCCAATAACAGGAACGAAAACGAGAAAGCACATATGAGGCCAAACACACACTCCCAGGAATGTCCATTGGTGAAACAAGATGGGAACGTGAGAACCTCGGTTTGTTCTGCCTTCCGGAGGTAAAAGATGGACACTTGGTGACCTACAAAATGAAGGTGTCTTTTCTGTCATAATACGAATACATCTCAAAAAACATGACACTTTTCTACTACTTAATGAAGTATGATGCCTTTGAAGTTAACGTTTTATGTGATCAATATTTGTAATATAACAAAGGTTGTCTGAAGACAGAGCCTCATACTAAACGATGAGTTGGTCTGAATGCAATTGAGAAGCATCCCAGTTTTGTGTCTAAGGGCGGCTTTACACTACGATGGAAAACAAGGATTGGTTCTGGTTTGAGGATTGAAGTGTTGGGGCGAGGCCAGCAGAAGACTCGAGTCCTTCACTGTGCTCAAGTCGAACAAAAAGACTCATATTGCGAAATTTAAGCCAAAGAATGACACTTTTTCACAAATCCGGACTAGAGTCTTTTAGAAAGGACATCACTAGTCCCACTTCCATTCTCAAACCGGATTCAATCCTAGTTTTCCATCGTAGTGTAAAGCCACCCTTAAAGATTGTGTCGATAGTCCCTCTTCTCAGAGACCGCTTGAAATCCAAATATTGGTGAAATACCCTTTTATTAAAGGGTTGACTCATGTTTTTAAAACTTCACTGATAGATGGCGCCCACATAATGGCAAACATTGGCAAAACAAGAGCATGCTCAATTTTGAATTTGAATCCCAATAAACACGATTTTTAGGGGTTTTTGAGTCACCAAAAATACAAAAGTGGATATAAAATAAAGCCAAATATTTCATCAAAATATGGTAGCTAGTAAGGTAGTTTCAGTAAGCATGAATGGTAAGGATAAAGTTAACTGGGTCACTTATAATTGACATTGTGATTACACTTACCAAGGATACCTTTAACAAGAGAATTGGACATGGTAATTGGCGAAGCTAGGCCACTTTGCGATAACAATGTTTCAGCTTCCCAAAAGCCACAAGGGATACTACCATATATTATGAAAAAGCAATTTAAATTAAAAGAAATCGGTTTTTTATGACAATATTTTGAGTTATCTTACTTCAAATGAAAATATCGAAAGTTTCTGGTTTATGTAGTAAAAAGTCTAGAGTTTTAAGAAAAGATAACTATGAAAAAATAAAAGATGTAAAGTTTGGTCTCAAATGCCAGTAGCTTATTGC